>NC_092168.1:45476573-45618310 GCF_045791955.1 Oncorhynchus clarkii lewisi | reverse complement strand
CATCCCTAGCTAACACATGTACTATGAAAACATTTGTACTATGAACGCCTTAAGTTCAGAGTTAAAATATGTTTAGCTGTCACTTTGAACCAAGGATAAAAGAAAGCATAAATTATTGGATTAATTAAGGAATTAACAAGAGGCAGAAAGCCGATGATAACTGATAATAAATTGTCAATTACAAAAGTAAAAAAGAAAACAAATAGAAATGGAATCCAACAATTAAAATAGTTGAAAACAACAATAGATAGAGTTTTTGTTGCTTTTCTCTCAGACTTATTTGCCTGTACAGTTTTAACACCAGACACACTGGCAGCCTCTTTTGAAAAAACATTTCTGGCCTGTGATCTGGCAGCAACAAAGATTTTCATATAAAGTGTCATAATAATAGAGCACGGGACAACCATTGTAATTACAAGGTCGATGATATTAACCCAGATTAACCCTTCAACAAAAAAACATTCTTTCAAACACCTACTGGGTACCTGTACATTGACAAAGTTTTTTACAATAGCAGCACGGTATATGACACAACAACACCAGGTAATGGATATACACCACATCATTCTTGTTGTTGTTATTTTCGAGTGGTACAATAAGGGATCACACACAGCAACATAGCGGTCAATAGATATCAAGACCAAATTACCCAGAGATAAAGAAGTACATAAAAAAGTAATGTAGATATGAAACACACAGAAATATTCTCCAAAACCCCAGCATGATTCCATTAATGCTACAGTCACTACTGGTATCACAATCAGTCCCACTAGGAGATCTGACACAGCCAAAGAGAGGATGAGCAGGTTGGTTGGAGTGTGGAGCTGCTTGAAGTGAGAGATGGAGATGATCACCAGTATGTTCAAAAATACTGTAACTGCTGAAATCAATGAGAAGAAGATGTACAGTGTTATGTAGATAGATGTCGATAGCAAAGCCTTTCTGCATGAAGAGTTTCCGTCTAGAAAACAGTACTGAACATCTTCATTTTTCTCCATTTGTAACAAATGCTGAGGTCCTGCTGCTCCTGCTTGGTTCTGTGTGTGACCTTGTCAGGTCCGCCTTTTGACTAACTCTGAGCTCTGCCTCTCTATTTATCCCTGAGCTACTGACACTCCCCTCCCAGGAGCCTCTCTGTGCACATACACACACACACACTAACAAACGGGTAGATAAACAAATAATTTGTGAAAACATGATGTAATGTATGACAGGATTGCATTTACTCAACTGAGCATTTTAATGTGGAAAATATATCATGGGTGATGTTTTGGTCACTCAAAGTCTATTTTACATTGGAAACTGTATAAGACTAAATGTTTTGGGCGATGTCAGAGCTCATTTTGGACCATAAGCCACAAGCTCAGGACACATGATGGCACGCCACATGTCAGCTGGTCAGTGTGTAGGAAAGTTGACAGTATAGTAGTTGATGAAATAGTATAAGTTTATGGTGTACATGCTAACAGCAAATGCAATCAAAATAGAGGCATTCCATAGACCATAAAAATGTCGATCTGAACTGAATTATTAATACCTCACTTGTCTGAGCCGCTGAATTGCGACTCCACTTTGTCTCCATACTGACATTTTGCCTGTTTGTGTCCCTGATCTGTTTCACGTCTTTGTGATTGTGTCCACCCCCCTCCAGGTGTCTCCCTTTTTCCTCATTATCCTCTGTGTATTTATACCGGTGTTTCCTGTCTGTCTGTGCCAGTTCGTCTTGTTTGTTCAAATCAAATGTATTTATTCATAAAGCCCTTCTTACATCAGCTGATGCCACAAAGTGCTGTACAGAAACCCAGCCTAAAACCCCAAACAGCAAGCAAACAGGTGTAGAAGCACGGTGGCTAGGAACAACTCCCTAGAAATGCCAAAACATAGGAAGAAACCTAGAGACGAACCAGGCTATGAGGGGTGGCCAGTCCTCTTCTGGCTGTGCCGGGTGGAGATTATAACAATAAAAGGCCAATATGTTCAAATGTTCATAAATGACCAGCATGGTCAAATAATAATAATCGCTGTAGTTGTCGAGGGTGCAACAAGTTAGCACCTCAGGAGTAAATATCAGTTGGCTTTTCATAGCCGATCATCGAGAGTATCTCTACCGCTCCTGCTGTTTCTAGAGAGTTGAAAACAGCAGGTCTGGGACAGGTAGCACGTCCAGTCAACAGGTCAGGGTTCCAAAGCCACAGGCAGAACAGTTGAAACTGGAGCAGCAGCACGGCAGGTGGACTGGGGACAGAAAGGAGTCATCATGCCAGGTAGTCCTGAGGCATGGTTATAGGGCTCAGGTCCTCAGAGAGAGAGAAAGAAAGAGAGCATTAGAGAGAGCATACTCAAATTCACACAGGACACTAGATAAGACAGGAGAAATACTCCAGATATAACAGACTGACCCTAGCCTCCCAACACATAAACTACTGCAGCATAAATACTGGAGGCTGAGACAGGAGGGGTCAGGAGTAGATACATAAGTTGTTTCTAAACTGTAAAACAGATACAGTGCATTCGGAAATTATTCATATCCCTTGACTTTTTCCAAATTCTCTTACATTAAAGCCCTATTCTAAAAAATGTTGAATATTTTTTTTCCTCCTAATCAATCTACTCACAATACACCATAATGACTGTAAGAATATTTTAAGATAATACACAACGCTGAGGACTAACGGTCAAGAGGAAATCAACAATCAATGGAAATAGTGTTTTTCTGTAATAGTGAATTAATGATCATTGGGTCAGAGACATGGAAGGATTTTGTCTATGCGTTGAGCCTGAAACTAGATGCCTGTTATTTGGCTATTGGCCCAGTTTTATTGCAATACATTTTAATTGGTCAACCAAAGGTTAGGGTTGGGTTATAAAACTACATCCTATCTTTGTTCTGTGGAGAGAATCACAGAGGACAGGGGAGAATGAACATCTACCTCTCAGCACAACATCTATGATTTGTCCTCTTTGAATAAACCTATTTTCTCCCCTTGATTTGTTTTGTGGTCTGTGTTATTGAAGAGTAACATTAACTTCTAACCTAACGGAAAAAAAAAACAGGTTTTATATTTTCGGCAAATTTATAAAACATTTAAAACTGAAATGTACATAAATATTCAGACCCTTTACTCAGTACCTTGTTGAAGCACCTTTGGCAGCGATTACAGGGTATGACTACATAATTGGCACACCTGTATTAGGGGTGTTTATCCCATTTTGCCTTGCATATCCTCCCAAGCTCATTCAGTTTGAATGGGCAGCGTCACTGCACAGCTATTTTCAGGATTCTCCATAGATGTTCCATCGGCTTTAAGCCCGAGCTCTGGCAGGGCAAGTTAAGGACATTCAGGGACCTGTCCCAAAGCCACTCTTGCGTTGTCTTGGCTATGTGCTTAGGGTCATTGTCCTGATGTTAGGTGAACTATCACCCCAGTCTGAGGTCCTGACGCTCTGGAGCCGGTTTAATCAAAGATCTCTCTTTAATTTGCTCCATTCATCTGTCCCTCAGTCCTGACTAGTCTCCCAGTCCTTGCCACTGAAAAACATCCCCACAGCAGGTTTCTTCCACCACCATGCTTCACCACATGGATGGTGCTAGGTTTCCTCCAAACGTGACACTTGGCATTCAGAGCAAAGAGTTCAATCTTGGTATCATCAGACCAGAGAATCTTGTTTCTCATGGTGTATGAGTACTTAAGGTGCCTTTTGGCAATCTTCAAGGCTGTCATGTGCCTTTTATTGAGGTGTTGCTTCCGTCTGGCCAGTCTACCATAAAGACCTGGTTGGTGGACTGCTGCAGAGATGGTTGTCCTTCGGGAAGGTTCTCCCACCTCCAAAGACGAACTCTGGAGCTCTCTCAGAGTGAGCATCAGGTTCTTAGTCACCTCCCTGATCAAGGCCCTTCTCCCCCGATTACTCAGTTTGGCCGGGTGGCCAGGTATAGGAAGAGTCTTCGTGGTTTTCCCCAGATCTGTGCCTCGACACAATCCTGTCTCGGCACACTACGGACAATTCCTTCGACTTCATGGCTTGATTTCTGCTCTGACATGCACTGTCAACTGTCAACTCATGTCCAATCAATTGAATATACCACATGTGGACTCCAATCAAGTTGTAGAAACATCAAGGAAGATCAATGGAAACAGGATGCACCTTAGCTCAATTTCGTGTCTCATACCAAAGGGTCTGGATACTTTTTAAGTATTTCTGTTTTTATTTTTAATACCTGCACATTTACAAAAATGTACGGTTTATGGGGTAATGTGTGTAGATTGATGAGAAATAAAAATAATTTAATACATTTTCGAATAAGGCTGTAACGTAACAAAATGTGGAAAAAGTCAAAGGGTATGAATACTTTCCAAATGCAATGTATGTATGAGAATACCCTCAAATGAAAGGTGACATTTCTAAAATGTCGCCTCATATAAAACATTTGAACTCATATCCAAAGTGCTGGAGTGACAAATCTGCATTTGGCACGACAGCTTTGGAGATGGCCAAAAGGCACCTTAAGTACTCTTAGACCATGAGAAACAAGATTCTCTGGTCTGATGATACCAAGATTGAACTCCTGCTCTGAATGCCAAGCTTCACGTTTGGAGGAAACCTGGCGGATGCCATGAGAACGCTTCCTGCCCCAATAGGTAGTGGAAACTGTATAGTTTGGTGGAGGAAGGAAAATGATCTGGGGCTGTTTTTCATGGTTTGAGCATGACTCCTTAGATCCAGTGAAGGGAAATCTTAACACTACAGCATGTAATGACATTCTAGAATTTGTTTCAACAGTTTTGGGAAAGCCATTTCCTGTAACAGCATGAAAATGCTCCTGTGCACAAAGTGAGGTCCATTCAGCAATAGATTTGTCGAGATAGGTGTGGAAGAACCTGACTGGCCTGCACAGAGCCCTGACCTCGACTACATCGAAAACCTTTGGGATGAATTGGAACGCCGACTGCAAGTCAGGCCTAATCGGCAAAATATTGTATGATGCAAAAGGAATCATCAAACTGTGTGATGATGTGGTCGGTGAGACTTTGATTCTTGAAAGTCAAATATCTTGAAAAGTTGACATGAGACACTCAAATCATGTTGGGACTGTATCAACAGTGGACTAGTAAAAAAAAAACTAAAGATAGTTTTTGAGTGTAATTTCCCTTTAAGGGCATAATCGCTAACCTCTAGGCCACTCCACACTATTAGCCACATCCCAGGGTCAGTGATGCAGCACCACCCCGGGCTGCATCACGTACGTGCTCTAAAGAAGTTAACACAGCCATCTACACAGACGTCAGCAACGCAGCCAAGGAAAACAGCCTGCAGGTATATGGTACGTAAACAACAACCTCAGAATACTACAACATGTAGGTGTGTGTGTGTGTGTGTGTGTGTGTGTGTGTGTGTGTGTGTGTGTGTGTGTGTGTGTGTTTTAATACACAATATGTGTGTTTTGTCCCTCCAGTTTCCCCATTATCTGTGGTCAGAACCAGGTCCCAGAACATGTGATTGTGGTGGTGAACAACCCTGTGTCTCTAACCTGTGACATCCCTCTTCCTGTTATCACCTGGCTGAACGATGGAAACACAACAGAGCAGAAGACACTTCAACATCAACATGCTGGTTATGAACACTACCACTACTCTCACTACCACTACTCTCACTACACCAGAGTCTTTCGGCACGTTAGATATGTCTATATTGACCCTGGATCATATTATATATGTGTTGATCCTGGATCATGCCCCATGAAATCAGGATGTGCCAACTCAGAGAGGCCATGTAAAAAACATTTAATTTCAGTTCTGTACTTGTGAAAATGTCTTGTTATTTTTCAAAAACACTATAGAAAGGATGTAGGATTGAGACTTGAGTGAGGTTAGGGGGAGGTTAAGTCTGAAAACCTTGATTAATGCCACCCCCCTATCTCGTACATGACTTAGATGGAAAATGTGTAGCAGAGGTGAGTTAGACTCATGCTCTCATGATAAGGTAGCCCTGACTGGTACTTTAAAATCAGTGTCACACTCAATCCAGGAAGGGCTTTTCTCTTGGACTATTGGTTAAGATGTTGGTTTTCCACTCAGGATACCACAGTTCAGATCCCACCTGTGACAGAGTCTCAATTCAGAGGTGGGGTTCTTGACCTGTGCAGGGAAGACTAGTTTAGGGGTGAGGGTTGTAACTGAGGCTGAGGCCTAATGGAAGTTGTACTCACACAAAATACAATAGAGCTGTACTTAGGTTCACTACAGGTTTGAATGTTTATGCTGTATTGGGGCCTTATTAGGGCCCTGGAGGAATGTGTGTGTCTCCAACACCTTTAATTAGTAGAATTCCTTAGAGTTTTGGACCTCATTGTTCCAGAACCTTGCATACAGGTGATAACAGGACCCTCTGGTGTCAGAAACTTAACCAAGTCAAACTAACATCATTAAAGAGTTACACAGTAGAGACAGTATATGATGTCCCAATGACATCAGTCACAGAGCACAGGTTGAGTTATGCTGATGTAATATGCTCTCTAAGAATCATTCAGAGGTGAAATATGTATTTGTTGTCAGAGCAACTTACAAGAACAATTAGGGTTAAGTGCCTTGCTCAAGGGCACATCAACAGATTTTTCACCTAGTCGGCTCTGGGATTTGAAACACTGACCTCTCTCTTACTGGCCCAACATTTAAACAGCTAGGCTACCTGGCACCCGTTTTTGAGAGTTTGCTTTGATTAATCTTGTATATATTGTATGTTCATGTTCACAAGGCTTCCTTATAAATGAGACCTTGGTCTCAATGGTGACCCACCCTGTATGAATACATTTTAAAAAGTTCACAATGTATTAGATGTGTTTGTGTTTAACACCTTTAATTGGTAGAGGGATATACGTGTCATTATGACAGAGCCCTGCATGTTTTGAATAATATGTGAATATGTAAATGTGTGACTTGTGTAGTAACATTACAGTTTTCCGTACAACACATACTGTGTTGTGGATGCATTTGCATTCTGTTTTGAGGCTGCTGTCACCACCCACCTCAGCCCACACCGCCACAAGAAGCCATGAGTTGCCTACACACCTCTCTCATCTAAGAGACCACCAGCCCTGTTCCAGGCATCCTCAGTGGTCAGGGAGTGACCACACCCTCACCCGTTGGGAGCTAATGAGGGAATACGAGTACCTACATCACGAGCAGCAAGAGATCAGTTGTGCGTACTCTAGGCCCTCCTGGCCTGAGTCACCACTGCTGGAGCACCGGTACCACTGCTACTCTCCTGACCACCACAGCTCTAGGCCTCCCTGGCTCATCACCACCACTCGCCTCAAGGTAACCCCGTACCAGTTTTTAAAAATGAAGGGAAGTATGTAAGTAATTAGGTGCCAACAAATAGAGTCCAAAAATAAATCAAAAGGAACTATCTGTTTTTACCATGTCTTAATACAGTATACAGTATACAGTGCGTTGGGAAAGTATTCAGATTCCTTTAGCTTTTCCACATTTTGTTACTTTACAGCTTTATTTTAAAATGGATTAAGAAAATAGCTAAATGATCCATAGTATGACCATCTTAAAACAATTCCTAGTCTCAGTTTAGAATCTTTGGAGGGTTCATCCTAGAACCCTCTATGTACAGTTCCACCAGCCTTATTACCCCTTAATTAGTCCTGATAGCTCTGGAGCAGGTTCTCAGACTGGGTCGAAAATTCACCTTCCAACAGAACAACGACCCTAACACACAGCCAAGACAACGCAGGATTGGCTTCGGGACAAGTTTCAATGTTTTTGTGGCCCGGATTTAAACCCGATCGAAGATTTCTGGAGAGACCTGAAAATAGCTGTGCAGCGACTCTCCCCAGCCAACCTGACAGCGCTTGAGAGGCTCTGCAGAGAAGAATGGGCCAAACTCCCCACATACTGTATAGGTGTGCCAAGGTTGTAGCGTCATACCCTGAAATCACTGGCAAATGTGCTACAACAAGGTACTGAGTAAAGGATCTGAATTCTTATGACTCTCCAGAGAGTGGTGTGGTCTGCCCAATGATCATCAAGGACATCAACCACCCGATCCACGCCCTGTTCACCCCGCTGTCATCCAGAAGGCGAGGTCAGTACAGGTGCATGAAAGCTGGCACTTAAGGCCCTCAAACTGTTAAATAGCCAGCACAAGCAGACTACCACACAGTTATTCAACCCTACACCTTAGAGTATGCTGCCCTATATACATAGACATGGAATCCCTGGTCACTTTAATAATGGAACACTAGTCAATTTAATGTTTACATACTGCTTTACTCATCTCATATGTGTGTGTATATATATATATATATGTATTGTATTTTCTCCACATTGACTCTGTACTGGTACCCCCTGTATATAAACTCCACATTGACTCTGTACCGGTACCCCCTGTATATGGCCTCCACATTGACTCTGTACCGGTACCCCCTGTATATAAACTCCACATTGACTCTGTACCGGTACCCCCTGTATATAGCCTCCACATTGACTCTGTACCGGTACTCCCTATATATAGCCTCCACATTGACTCTGTACCGGTACCCCCTGTATGTAGCCTCCACTATGACTCTGTACCGGTACCCCCTGTATATAGCCTCCACATTGACTCTGTACCGGTACCCCCTGTATATAGCCTCCACATTGACTCTGTACCGGTACCCCCTGTATATAAACTCCACATTGACTCTGTACCGGTACTCCCTATACATAGCCTCCACATTGACTCTGTACTCATTGATTTCAGCAGTTACAGTATTTTTGAACCTACTGGTGATCATCTCCATCTCTCACTTCAAGCAGCTCCACACTACAACCAACCTGCTCATCCTCTCTCTGGCTGTGTCAGATCTCCTGGTTGGACTGATTGTGATACCAGTAATGACTGTAGCAATAATGGAATCATGCTGGGGATTTGGGGAATATTTCTGTGTGTTTCAGATCTACATTACTTTTTTATGTACATCTTTATCTCTGGGCAATTTGGTCTTGATATCTTTAGACCGCTATGTTGCTGTGTGTGATCCCTTATTGTACCACTCTAAAATAATAACGACAAGAATCACGTGTTGTATATCCATCACCTGGTGTTGTTGTATCATATACCGTGCTGCTAATATACCGTTTTTTGTAAGAATACAGGTACCAAGTAGGTGTTTGAAATAATGTAATACTGTTGAAGGGTCATCCTGGGTTAATTTCACTGACATTGTAATTACAATGGTTGTCCCGTGCTCGGTTATTATTACACTTTATATTAAAATCTTTGTGGTGGCCAGATCACAGGCCAGAAAGGTATTTTCAAAAGAGGCTCCCAGTGTGTCTGGTGTTAAAACTGTACAGGCAAATAAGTCTGAGAGAAAAGCAGCAAAAACTCTAGCTATTGTTGTTTTCAACTATCTAATTTGTTGGATTCCATCTCTACAGTGCCTTGCGAAAGTATTCGGCCCCCTTGAACTTTGCGACCTTTTGCCACATTTCAAGCTTCAAACATAAAGATATAAAAATGTATTTTTTTGTGAAGAATCAACAACAAGTGGGACACAATCATGAAGTGGAATGACATTTATTGGATATTTCAAACTTTTTTAACAAATCAAAAACTGAAAAATTGGGCGTGCAAAATTATTCAGCCCCCTTAAGTTAATACTTTGTAGCGCCACCTTTTGCTGCGATTACAGCTGTAAGTCGCTTGGGGTATGTCTCTATCAGTTTTGCACATCGAGAGACTGAAATTTTTTCCCATTCCTTCTTGCAAAACAGCTCGAGCTCAGTGAGGTTGGATGGAGAGCATTTGTGAACAGCAGTTTTCAGTTCTTTCCACATATTCTCGATTGGATTCAGGTCTGGACTTTGACTTGGCCATTCTAACACCTGGATATGTTTATTTTTGAACCATTCCATTGTAGATTTTGCTTTATGTTTTGGATCATTGTCTTGTTGGAAGACAAATCTCCGTCCCAGTCTCAGGTCTTTTGCAGACTCCATCAGGTTTTCTTCCAGAATGGTCCTGTATTTGGCTCCATCCATCTTCCCATCAATTTTAACCATCTTCCCTGTCCCTGCTGAAGAAAAGCAGTCCCAAACCATGATGCTGCCACCACCATGTTCGACAGTGGGGATGGTGTATTCAGCTGTGTTGCTTTTACGCCAAACATAACGTTTTGCATTGTTGCCAAAAAGTTCAATTTTGGTTTCATCTGACCAGAGCACCTTCTTCCACATGTTTGGTGTGTCTCCCAGGTGGCTTGTGGCAAACTTTAAACGACACTTTTTATGGATATCTTTAAGAAATGGCTTTCTTCTTGCCACTCTTCCATAAAGGCCAGATTTGTGCAATATACGACTGATTGTTGTCATATGGACAGAGTCTCCCACCTCAGCTGTAGATCTCTGCAGTTCATCCAGAGTGATCATGGGCCTCTTGGCTGCATCTCTGATCAGTCTTCTCCTTGTATAAGCTGAAAGTTTAGAGGGACGGCCAGGTCTTGGTAGATTTGCAGTGGTCTGATACTCCTTCCATTTCAATATTATCGCTTGCACAGTGCTCCTTGGGATGTTTAAAGCTTGGGAAATCTTTTTGTATCCAAATCCGGCTTTAAACTTCTTCACAACAGTATCTCGGACCTGCCTGGTGTGTTCCTTGTTCTTCATGATGCTCTCTGCGCTTTTAACGGACCTCTGAGACTATCACAGTGCAGGTGCATTTATACGGAGACTTGATTACACACAGGTGAATTGTATTTATCATCATTAGTCATTTAGGTCAACATTGGATCATTCAGAGATCCTCACTGAACTTCTGGAGAGAGTTTGCTGCACTGAAAGTAAAGGGGCTGAATAATTTTGCACGCCCAATTTTTCAGTTTTTGATTTGTTAAAAAAGTTTGAAATATCCAATAAATGTCGTTCCACTTCATGATTGTGTCCCACTTGTTGTTGATTCTTCACAAAAAAATACAGTTTTATATCTTTATGTTTGAAGCCTGAAATGTGGCAAAAGGTCGCAAAGTTCAAGGGGGCCGAATACTTTCGCAAGGCACTGTATTTATTTTCGTATTTTCTTCTATTTTAAGTGCTAATTATATTTCATATTTCATCCATTTTATGGGACTTGTTAATTCCTTAATTAATCCAATCATTTATGCTATCCTTTATCCATGGTTCAAAGTGACAGCAAAAAGTATTTTATCTCTGAATTTAAGGCGTTCATAGTTCATGTTTTTTATTCCCTAGTTTGACAAACATAAGTTTTATATAGTTTTGTTATACAATTGTTGCAAGTATTTATTTCATGTAACAATACACTGACATGACTTAGTGTTGACTCAGTGTTTTCATCATCGGTACATGTGGTGTTGATACAGAATGATTTGGCAGGATTTGATTGGGATGGTGTTGATACAGAATGATTTGGCTGGATTGGATTGGGATGGTTTTGATACAGAATGATTTGGCTGGATTGGATTGGGATGGTGTTGATACAGAATGATTTGGCTGGATTGGATTGGGATGGTGTTGATACAGAATGATTTGGCTGGATTGGATTGGGATGGTGTTGATACAGAATGATTTGGCTGGATTGGATTGGGATGGTGTTGATACAGAATGATTTGGCTGGATTGGATTGGGATGGTGTTGATACAGAATGATTTGGCTGGATTGGATTGGGATGATTTGGAGAAGGCATAAGAAGGAAAAAAGCTTGTTTAATAAAATACATTGTAGTCATTTTGGGTTGTATACTCCAAATACCAAAGTGTGTGTGGTTGTTCCGTGTTATTTAATGATAAATAGTTTGTAAGTATTCTAATAGTACATTTTGAGAATGTCATGAGTCTTACTATATGTTGTTCAACATCTCCCTCTAGTGGCTCAATTGGGACACAACGCCTTCATCAAGTGAAGTAAAATGTAAATGTACAATATGCATGATGTAAGGTAACATCCAAGTCTATCTCAATGGTGTATTGTGGAAGTAGTTGATGGTCAAATTATAATTATATTCAAATATGGGTAACACTTTATAATAGCATTCAGTAATAAAACATGTGTAAGGAATGTACAGTTTGCTCACCATTTATTAATCATTACTCCCAAACTTGTTAAATGTTACTCAGGTATTCTATTCTCAAATGTGTAAAATACTGGTATATGCATTAATGATTATGTACAACAGTGCTGGAAATCACAGTAGACACTTCAAACTCAACATACTGGTTGTGAACAGTACCACTTCTCTCACTACATCACTGCTGCCAGGTCAGGGGTCACACCAGAGCAACTCTCTCAGATGCCGTGGAGTCTGAATTAATATAGATATTGGCAACACTTTATAATAACACTATGTAATAAATAATTTATAATGTTTATTCTGACTCCACATCATTAATGTCTCAATACTCTCACATTTGTTTTAGTAAGCTTCACACATTCACACATTGATAAACAACTTTTATGGTATGTAAAAATATTTTATAAGATCATTCAAAAGATGTTTAATTAACGAACGTATAAACCATTAACTGATCATTAGTAAAGTAGTTTTGCAGTCCCTAATCTAAAGGGAAGAATATTCACACTTTCTTAACTTATAAACAATTTACTAATCATTAGTAAAGTCATTTTGCAGAATCTAAAGGGAGGACTATTCACACTTTCTAATACTTTATACATTTTTTGAACAGTGACCAGTTTAATTTATCACATTTATCACATAAAGATGGACATGCTATTGGTAGACAATACTACCTGATTCTACTTAAGATCTCAAAATAATCTAGAACAAACGATAAGCACACAACACTCATTAAACACACTCATTAAGCGCTGTTGTGTGAATGATTTTTTTTATTTTTTTATTTTTTACCTTTATTTAACTAGGCAAGTCAGTTAAGAACAATTTCTTATTTTCAATGACGGCCTGGGAACAGTGGCCTGTTCTGCCTGTTCAGGGGCAGAATGACAGATTTGTACCTTGTCAGCTCGGGGGTTTGAACCCGCAAACTTCCGGTTACTAGTCCAACGCTCTAACCACTAGGCTACCCTGCCGCCCCAGGGTAGCCTAGTCTTCTGAATCATTATTACAGACTATAAAAGTTGTTAATAAATGTGTGAATAACCAGCTTACTAAAACAAATGTGGGAGTAATGATACATGAATGATGAATAAACTATTTACTTAGCAAGTGTTATTGCAAAATGTTACCAATCTCTATATTCATTCAGACTCCTCAACATCTGAGAGAGCTGCTCTTGAGTGACCCCTGAACTGGCAGCAGTGATGTAGTGAGAGTAGTGGTAGTGAGAGTAGTTATTGTGTTCATAACCAGTATGAAGATGTTCAAGTGTCTTCTGCGGTCTCCTGCGCTGTTGTGTTGAATCATTAATGGATATAGTAGTATTTACACATTTGAGAATACCTAGTTTATTAACATTTAATTAAAGGTGGAGTAATGATTAATACATGGTGAGCAAACTGTAAATGACTCACAAATGGTTTATTACTGAATTTATAAAGTGTTACCCATAATTGGATGTTCTTACATTTGACCCTTAACTACACCATTATACCATTGAGACAGACTTGTACGTTATCTGATATCATGCAGCATTGTACATTTCAACTGTACTACACTTGATAAAGACGTCTTGCCTCAATTGAGCCCCTAGAGAGAGATGTTAAACAACATATAGCGTGAGTCATGACGTCCTCAGAATGTAATATTAGAACACTAGATACTATTTATCATGAAGTAACATGGGACAACCACAGCCTTAGGTATTTGGAGTACACAATGCACAATGACTACAATGTATTTTATAAAACAAGCTTATGCCGCCTTATGCCTTCTCCAAGTCATTCCATTCCAATCCAGCCAAATCATTCACTATCAACACCACATGTATCTATGATAACAACACTGAGATAAGTAATGTCAGTGTATTGTGAGAATACCTAGCTGAGTAACATTTCACAAATGTGGGCTTAATGGTGAACAAACTGGAAATTCCTTACAAATGGTTTATTACTGAATGTTATTATAAAGTGTTACCCATAATTGCATATTCTTACATTTAACCATCAACTACTTACACAATACACAGTTTAGTTAGATCTGGACGTTATCTGATATCATGCAGTATTGTACATTTGAACTTTACTACACTTGATGAAGACGTTGTGCCACAATTGAGCCACTAGAGGGAGATGTTAAACAACATATAGAATGACTCATGACGTCCTCAGAATGTTCTATTAGAATACTTACTATTTATCATCAAATAACACTTAACATGCACAGAAGTATGCGTTCTCCAATTCAAGTGTTTTCCTTTTCCGGTGTGTTGTTTTCTCTGATTTAAACCAAAAAGACTAAGACATGTCATTTCCATTTCATTTAGTTGAATCAATCATCTCCAAAGCACTAATAAAATAATTTCCCACACAACAATGACAACTCGTTCAGAATAAATCATGATTAGCAATTTAATCAAGTTAGCCCTCCTCAACAGCTTCAGCGGTAGCCCCCAGACCCTCGGTACAAGGACCATCTATAATACAGTTCTAATTACTGTATTGTAACAGTAAACATACCTTCCACAAAATCTTGTGATTGTGTGAATGTCACGTTTGTGTCATTTTTTATTCATGACTTAATTTGGTAACACTTTATAATAATGTTCAGTAATAAGCCACTTGTCTACAGTCATTTACAGTTTGTTCCTAATTTACTAATCATTAGGTCCCACATTTGTTAAAAGTAAGTAAGCTATGTATTCTCACATGTATAAATAACTTTTAAATGATATTTTAATGATTAATTAATTTACTAATCAAGTATTTTTGCAGTCACTAATCTAAAGTGAGAGCTATTTGTATCTTTGGAACTATTAATCAATGTTTTGGGTGACCTGTGTAATTTCTCACAATAAGTAGACATTTAAGGTGTCAAAATGGGCTAGAACATATCACTAGTTGTAATGTATACGCTTGGAGTCAGGAAGCAGGTGCAGAAGGTAAGTTTAATGATGAGAAAACAGATAAACAAACAGATAAACAAAACAGGAGAAGAGTACTGAACAAAACCAATACTGCCTGATGACTGAGGCTACATGAAGGGAGAGTAATCAGGGTGGTGATGATGTCTAGGTTTGCACAATGTGGGTTGCCAAGACCGGTGGTTATCAGACTGACGACGTCGAGCTCTGGAGGGAGGGAGCAGGAGTAGGCGTGACAGTACCACCCCCCCCAATGTGCGACTTCAGCCCCAGGATGACTATGGCCAGGAGGACGTACCTGAGGGCGAGGAGCGGGTCTGAATGGTGGATGTGGAAATACCGGATGATGTTGGTGTCCAGGATGTCTGCCACCAGAACCAAAGAGCAATCCTCAGGACCGTACCCCTCGCAGTTCGCCAGGTACTGGAGCCGACCCCCACGACATCGGGAGTCCAGGAGGGACCTATAACAGGCTGGGGTACCCTCCATGTCCAGTGGAAACGGAGGATTGTTGCGGGGGACGGCATCAGTCAGGGGACCAGGAACCACCGGCCAGAGAAGGGAAACATGAAAGGAGGGTGAGATCCGATAGTTGATGGGGAGTTCTAAACCTCATTGACCCTCCGGAGGACTTTGAAGGGCCCCACAAACTAGGGGCTCAGCTTCTGGTAGAGCAGGCGGAGCGGGAGGTTCCAGATGAGATCACCAGGATGGAGCACAGGAGCCTCACTGCGATTGCAGTCCGCATGATCCTTCTGATGGCGAAGGGCGCGCGGCGTTCCACACCTCCTCTGCCCGCCAGAACCACTTGTCTACTGAAGCCCTCAGTCTGGCTCGGGGTCCACGGAGACATGGCCGGCTGATATCCCAGGACGCACTGGGAGGGAGTAAGCCCAGTGGAGGAATGACGAAGCGAATTCTGTTCGAAACATTTATGAAGTATTAAGAAAGTTTGAATAGTCTTCACTTTAGATTAGGGACTTCAAAACTACTTGACTAATGATTAGTAAATGGTTTATACAGATAGTTACTAAACATCTGATGAATGATCTTCTGAATCATTATTACATACTATAACAGTTGTTTATAAATGTGTGAATAACTAGCTTACAAAAAACATGGGAGTAAATGAAAACCCTAATCATTGGCGACTCCATTACCCATAGTATTAGACTTCAAACGAATCATCCATACACTGTTTACCAGGGTGCAGGGCTACCGAAGTTAAGGCTAATCTGAAAATGGTGCTGGCTAAAGCTAAAACTGGCAAGTGTATAGGGTATAGGGATATTGTTATCCACGTCGGCACCAACGATGTGAGGATGAAACAGTCAGAGGTCACCAAGCGCAAATAGCTTCAGCGTGAAAATCAGCTAGAAAGATGTGTCAGCATCGAGTAATTGTCTCTGGCCCCCTCCTAGTTAGGGGGAGTGATGAGATTTACTGCAGAGTGTCACAACTCAATCGCTGGTTGAAAACCGTTTTCTGCGCCTCCCAAAAGATAGAATTTGTAGCTATTTGGCCCTCTTTCTGGGACTCACCCACAAACAGGACAAAGCATGGCCTGTTGAGGAGTGATGGACTCCATCCTAGCTGGAGGGGTGCTCTCATCTTAACTACGAACATAGACTGGGCTCTAACTCCCCTAGCTCCACAATGAGATAGGGTGCAGGCCAGGCAGCAGGCTGTTAGCCAGCCTGCCAGTTTAGTGGAGTCTGCCACAAGCACAGTCAGTGTAGTCAGCTCAACTATCCCCATTGAGACCGTGTCTGTGCCTCGTCATAGGTTGGGCAAAACTAAACATGGCGGTGTTCGCCTTAACAATCTCTCTGGAATAAAGACCTCCTCCATTCCTGCCATTATTGAAAGAGATTGTGATACCTCACATCTCAAAATAGGGCGACTTAATGTTAGATCCCTCACTTCCAAGGCAGTTATAGTCAAATAACTTTTCACTGATCATAATATTGATGTGATTGGCCTGACTGAAACATGGCTTAAGCCTGATGAATTTACTGTGTAAATGAGGCCTCACCTCCTGGTTACACTAGTGACCATATCCCCCGCGCATCCCGCAAGAGCGGAGGTGTTGCTAACATTTATGATGGTAAATTTCAATTTACAAAAAAATGTAGTCTTTTGATGTTCTAGTCATGAACTCTATGCAGCCTACTCAATCACTTTTTATAGCTACTGTTTACATATATAGCGTTCCTCGCTGAGTTCCCTGAATTCCTATCGGACCTTGTAGTCATGGTAGATAATATTCTAATTTTTGGTGACTTTAATGTTCACATGGAAAAATCCACAGACCAACTCCAAAAGTCTTTCGGAGTCATCATCGACTCAGTGGGTTTTGTCCAACATGTCTCCGGAACTACTCACTGCCATAGTCACACTCTAGACCTAGTTTTGTCCCGTGGAATAAATGTTATTGATCTTAATTTAGACTGAAAAGCAGTGCCGAGCACCTATGAATGGCAGGTCTTACCCTTCGCAACGATGTGTAGGCCCTGCTGTGCCATCTATGCCCTCCAGAAACATTCTCAGGACCACCATGATGGCAACACAGATGTTCAGGAGTCAGTCGAGCACACCTTCTATGTTGACAAAGGTCTCCAAAGTCTACCCATGGGGACCGAAGCAAAGTCGTTGCAGGACAGGCTGCAAAGCTGCCTCTTGGCCGGGGGGGTTCAATGGGCCAGTAACATTACCTCTGTGGAACACCTTCCTCCAGAAGGGAGGTCAAAGAGCAGTGAGCTATGGCTCTCCCAGACCACCATCCACAAGAACCAATTCTGGGCCTGAGCTGTTATCCAGACACCCTCGACTGCAAACATCGACCTGTCCAGAGAGAAGAGGAACCAACCTTCAGGGTCATTTACAGAGTTTACAAGCCAACTCCACCTTATCCTCCAGTGACAGGGTGGTCAGATCCTCATAGTGTTACGATATGTGGCAAAACCTTCCTCCTTCCTTCAACTGCCCTTGGTACTCCATGGGGCAGCAGTACCAGTCCCCTTCATCATCCTCCTGCCTGACCAGACTCAGTCACTCACAACGTGCTTCTCATGGGGGGATAAGCGACAGATCTCTGCCCCAAACTATCTATGTTGACAGTGATGTCAGTGGTCGACAGTGCTGGTGCCAATGCCAAATCCTGACTGATCACTTCTGGGCCAACATCAAACCCTGCCTCAGACTGGTGGCCCATCTGATTCCCTTGTCTGATGTCAAGGATGACCCAGAATAAACCAGGCGAGAGCATTTGTGGAGCAAGAGCATAGTCTTTAAATTTGTCACGATTGTCATGATATTGAAATATCTGAAGTCGGTATGGTTTGTAAATTGGTTGTGGGGTGCATTGGCAGAGACACCTGTTGGTGGAAAACGCGTTGCATAGATGTTATGAAATTGGCATCAAAATGTTGGAAATCTGATATCCTCCTAGCTGATCATTGTCTCTGGCCAGCTCTGATCGTAGTGTAGGCCTCATGAAACAGACAGGGAGAGTGAGCTGGTTCTTAGTGGTCGGCGAACCCTCAACCTTTTGGCCCGTAGCCCTGAGTGGCATCGTCTGTGCCACAAAAGCATCCTGAAGTGGCAAAGTCTATACCCATATTTTTAGGGTCGCTACAGTTAGTGTTATTTGTGGTCGTACACATTATTTTGGATACATTTTTTAAGTACAAAGGGAGGGTGGTGAAAAAATTCAGAGTAAATTGTTGACTTTCCCTAATAACTTGAGATGCTTTTGAAACCATTGATTGATACAACTGAACTGGAAATCACATTTCTCAGTCCCATTTTCTTCTGAGAAAACAACACCACAGAAATGGAAAACAACATCAAGGGATAATTGGGTCAGAGTGCAGTGTGGTTGTTCTGATGTCTGACAAATAGTATTTGTCCCCAATATGTAACTGAGACAAAGCCTACCTCAACTTGAAGAAGTATGGTTAAAGGTTGTAACCCCTTAAACTTAATGTTTAATGAAATGAAGTATTTACATATTGGTTCCATTACCCTGTAAGCAGTCTATAAACTGTTCTAATGAGTGAGTGCAATCCACACTTTAGTTTTGGTAGTCACTGCCAACAAAAAATAATTACTTCCTTCAGCACACAAGTGTGACTGTTTTGGAATAAAATGTTCAATATATTTCCTTTAACATCCTCTGTGTTGTGTGCTTATCGTTTAACCATTGATTTGTTCTAGATTATTTTGAGACCTTAAGTAGAATCAGGTAGTATTGGAATGTCTACCAATAGCATGTCCATTTTTTTGTGATAAATTACACTGGTCACTGTTTTGCACACGGTTCATTTATAAAGTTTAAGAAAGATGGAATAGTCCTCCCTTTATATTAGGGACTGCAAAACGACTTTACTAATGATCAGTAAATGGTTTAAAAGTTGATTCATTAACATCTCATGAATTATCTTATGAATCAATATTTCAGACTATAAAATGTGTGAATAACTAGCTTTCTAAAACAAATGTGGGAGTAATGATACATGAATGATGAATAAACTATTTACTAATCCATTATACATTCTTCATTACAAAGTGTTATTATAAAGTGTTATCAATCTCTATATTCATTCTGAGTACACAACCTCTGAGAGAGCTGCTATTGTATGACCCCTGACCTGGCAGCAGTGATGTAGTGAGAGTTGTGGTGGTGTCTGCTGTGGTCTCCTGCGCTGTTGTGCTTAAACATTAACACATATTGTAGTTATTTATACATTTGATAATACCTAGTTTATTTTACATTTAATTAAAGGTGGAATAATGATTAATACATGGTGAGCAAACTGTAAATGACTCACAAATGGTTTATTACTGAATTTATAAAGTGCTACCCATAATTACATGTTCTTACATTTTACCATCAACTACTTACACAATACAGAATTTATTTAGACCTGGACGTTATCTGATATCATGCAGTATTGTACATTTCAACTTTACTAAACTTGATGAAGATGTTGTGTCACTATTGAGCCACTAGAGGGAGATGTTTAACAACAAATAGAATGACTCATGACGTCCTTGGAATGTACAATTAGAATAATTAATATTTATCATTAAGTAACACGGAACAACCACAGACTTAGGTATTTGGAGTACACAATCCACAATGACTACAATGTCTTTTATAAAACAAGCTTATGCCTTCTTATTCTCCAAGTCATTCAAATCCAATCCATCCAAAAGATTCTGTATCAACACCACATGTATCTTTGACGAGAACAATGAGATAAGTCATGTCAGTGTATTGTTACATGAAAGAAGCAATTACAACAATTGTATATTATAACGATGGCTGCATTTCAATCCATCGCATTCACCGATGTCGCATCTGCGGTGGAAGGTGGCAGAGCTACAGCGGTTTTTGTCACACCAGGAGACATCCCAAAAATCGGTCTTTTCATGACAATGTCTGTAGCGTCTCTTCTATGCCCACAAGCTTCACGGGCCTTGTCTGAAGTTGGTACCTCCGATGGGAAAACTTCTGTCTGTAGCATCCGAACGGTTTGGACTACAAACTAATATGACCACACCGTCGACTCTCTCAAACTCCTACATGTTGGTTGTTTTGTATGATGCCCTCAAGACTCACGAAACTCACCTCAAGGTAACCCCGTACCAGTTTTAAAAAATGAAGGGAAGTATGGAAATACTTTAGTGCCAACAAATAGATATAGGACAGACAATTCAAAAGATAGTTCAAAAGGAACTATCTGTTTTTACTATGTATACAGTGCGTTGGGAAAGTATTCAGACCCCTTTAGCTTTTCCACATTTTGTTACATTACAGCTTTATTTTAAAATGGATTAAGAAAATGGCTAAATGATCCATAGTATGACCATCTTAAAACAATTCCTAGTCTCAGTTTAGAATCTTTGGAGGGTTCATCCTAGAACCCTCTATGTAGAGTTCCACCAGCCTTATTACCCTTTAATTACCCACAACCTTCATTCAGAATGATTGCCAGGGTAGAGTAGATTTAATACTGACACTACCTCAATCATCTCAACTGGAACAACCATCTCAGTAACGTGTGGAATAAATCCAATTACTAGTAGATTGGATTAGATTGGTTGAAACATTTTATACTACACAATCAATCAAAAGTCATAGATATTGTAGTAAAACAATTCTGCAAAGCTCTCTGCAATAGAGCATGCTGGGAAATATGAGATGGTTCTATGTAGAACCCTTCTTGCCTTCCGAATAATCATTCTTGCTTTCCCAAAAAGGGTTCTTCTGATCCATACGGTTCTTGGTAGAACCCTATCCCTCCACAAAGAACTCTCGTGGAACCCTTTTTTGTGTAGTGGGTAAGTGAACAACTCTTTAATAATGTTAGTTTGAATTGTTCAAGTTTTTCACATCAGAGGGTCCTGTTATCACCTGTAGGCAAGGCTCTTGAATAATAAGGTTCAAAACTCTCAATTTAAGATCAAGCAATTATTAAGCTACATGGGCCTAGACAATCCATATTTGAACATGTTTGATATTTAAGACCATTTGCATTTTGAAAACAATTGCGTCTGGAGTTCCTTCAAAATTAACCAATGTGACATTAATGAGGGGGACAAAGTCAAAAAGTATTTTGTTTATTGAAGATAAAGGCAGATGTTGACTGTGACCTAAAATGGCTCCGGAGAAGGCTGACGTTCTACGTGTCCCTAACCGATTGTGTTTTTATGTTTATTTTTTTACTTAATTTGTTCATAATTTTGCTGCTACCATCTCTTATGACCGAAAGTAACTTCTGGACATCAGGACTGCGATTACTCACCACAGACTGGCAGAATCCTTTTATTCCTTTAACGAGTCTGACGAGCCCGACGCAAATTATGTACTAGGCCCAGATCCTCCTGATTTGCATGAGAAAGTGGCCAAAGGGCAAGCTGCCTTCTGAGAATTTGTAGGCGATCGAATAAACCCCCACTTCCTTCCATTCTGCTAGCAAACATGCGATCTTTGGAGAATAAAATCGATGACTTATGCGGAAGATTAAACTATTAACAGGACATTCAAAACTAATCTTATGCTTCACAGAGTCGTGGCTGAACGACAACACTATCAACATACAGCTAGTAGGTTATACGCTGTACCGGTAGGATAGAACAGCGGCATCTGCTAAGACAAGGGGTGGCAGGCTATTTATTTTTGTATATAACAGCTGGTGTACGATATCGAAGGAAGTCTCAAGCTATTGCTCGCCCGATGTAGTGTGGTCTAAAGTTATCTTGAGATACTCTATCTACCTAGTTTTCATCTGTATTTTTCGTAGCTGTTTACATACCACCACAGACTGAGGCTGGCACTAAGAAATCATTGAATGTGCTGTATTCCGCCATGACCAAGCAAAAACGCGGCGTTCCTTGTAGCCGGGGACTTTATAACCTCTTACAGCTACCCCCTTGGTTGAAAACAACCAAATCTAACTGCCTATAGCTCAGGCCCAGAACCAAGGATATGCATATTCTTGATTTCATTTGAAAGAAAACACTCTGAAGTTTGTGTAAATGTGAATTGAATGTAGGAGAATATAACACAATAGATCTAGTTTAGATAATACAATGAAAAAACCATACGTGTTTTCTTTTTATTGTTGTATCAGCTTTTTTTAAATTAAAATGAACAAAACAAAACAAACATTTAGATAGGATGATGGGGACAATTTCAGTGAAAAACATATGAGGGCAACAGTACTTGTGCAAAGTTTCAGAATGCTAACTTCCAAAATGAGTGTGCTACATGACATCTATCATGAAGTCATCAGGGTGTCCCACAGAAGTAGCCCAAATGTACACAAGTGGCCAAATTGGTGAAGTTATACATTTTGAATGGAATAACTATATTCAACATGCCAAAATGGTATTCCAACACCCCCCTTTCAATATTTGGAAGACCCTCAGTCACACTCACACAATATTGTGCTGCTGATGCCAGGAGCCATAGCAGTCTCTTTCTGCTGTAAAGCAGAGGGTCACCAAGCATGTGGTGCAGGTGATGGGGGACTTCGTTTTGCAAAGAACACAGCGATGCCTCCATGCTGTGCCCTTTTGGCCCTAAGGCAGATCCATGCCTGCAGAAAGAAATTTAGGCAGATGAACACCACTTGTGGCAGGAGCAGAAGGGACAGAGGTAGAGGGGCCAGAACATGGTGCTGTAACCAGAAAGCTCCTTGATGAGCAGCTCTCTGAAGGCTAGCTGTGAGAGGGGGGCTTTCCACAGCTCTTAGCCATTTCCTTGTGTAGGATGAATGCATTCACCACAGCAATGTCGATGAAATGATAGAAGGTCTTGTACCATTTCATCGTCTTATGGAGAACATTGTAGTAGCCTATCACACCTCCCATGCTCTTGTTGCAGTTGGAATCGGGGCATTTTTTGCGGTCCATGCCCCAGTAGCGCTGAGACAACAGGTGTCCGGCTGGATGAACCAGCTTCAGTGGGAGATGGACACCTTGGCACTGGGGGCTCCCATTCGGAGTCAGTGTCACTGTGAAAGAAAATGCTCAGTTAGAATAGTTTCACATATGAGCCCTGTATCAACAGGTATAATGAACAGATATATATAGAGTACAGGGAACATAAGGTTGAATATATTATTTTAGACCTGCTAGAACTACTGTCTCATTTATATTATGACAGACCAGCTAGATCTACTGTCTATATTATGAAATTTCAGCTAGATCTACTGTCTCTATTATATTATGACAGACCAGCTAGATCTACTGTCTTTATTATATTACAACAGACCAGCTGTTTCTACTGTCCACTTTGGTCATTGTTGTAGGCCTGCCCTCCCCTCAACAGCCTCATAGGCTATTTCATGTGGGGGTGGGGTGGGGTGGAGCGGCAGACACACGCATCTCGGCCATGCTCCCTCTAATCCACAATATGTGTATATATGCACACACAACATACCCCCACCCACAATGTATAGCCAACGTGTACTTTACACATTTCATTACATTTTTATATATTGCTATTAAAATTTTACAAAAAATCACATTTCATGTGATTAATTTCAAACAACGGCATTAGCAAGAGAAGAACTTACCAGTCCAAAATGATGTCCTCTCCGTTCAAAAAATATTCAAAGCTATGCTAGCTAAATGAATAGTCCTCCAACAATCTGTCTCACTTTCCCAACAATCTATCTCACTTTCCCGATCAATTTCTTCTAAAATTGTGTGTACTCTATATCTAGACTTAGATTTAGCTTTCCCTGACTTAGTCGCCATACTGACAAGCGGTTCAGAAAATGTTTCGTGTTAGGCTATAAACATTGATTTTATCAAACAAAAGACCATTCATTGTGTAACAATGAGCATTGGGATTGCAAACAGAGGAAGATCGTCAAAGGTAGACAATTTATTTTATTGCAGTTTGTGATGTTACACCTGTGCTGGTTGAAATAGTTTTTTTATGGGCTCTGCTGTCAGATAATCGCATCGTATTCTTTCGCAGTAAATCCTTTTTAAAATCTGACAACGCAGTTGGATTAGCAAGATTCTAGGCTTTCGACATTTGTGAGACACTTGTATTTTCATGAATGTTTAATATGAATATTTCTGTAGCGATCACCGTATGTTGTCAAATTTAATCCCGCTAACGGGTTCGGTGCGCAAAGAGGTTAACCTATAGCGTCGAGCAATTCCGTATCCGGGAGCGTAATCATAGCCTCAAGCTCATTACCATAACGTTTCCTATTCATGAAAGTCGCAAATGAAATGAAATAAATATATTGAAACACAAGCTTAGCCTTTTGTTAACAACACTGTCGTCTCAGATTTTCAAAATATGCTTTTCAACCAAAGCTACACAAGCATTTGTGTAAGAGTATTGATAGCCTAGCATAGCATTAAGCCTAGCATTCAGCAGGCAAAATTTTCACAAAAACAAGAAAAGCATTCAAATAAAATCATTTACCTTTGAAGAACTTCGGATGTTTTCAATGTTCATTTTTTCCAAAAAGATTATTTGTGTAGACGAAATAGCTCCGTTTTGTTCATCACGTTTGGCTAAGAAAAAGACCGGAAAATGCAGTCATTTACAACACCGAACTTTTTTCCAAATTAGCTCCATAATATCGACAGAAACATGGCAAACGTTGTTTAGAACCAATCCTCAGGGTGTTTTTCACATATCTATTTGATAATCTATCAGTGGTGGCAGTTGGCTTCTCATCAGAAGCAAACGGAAAAATACTGCAACTGGAGATTACGCAAAAATTGCGACAGAGGACACCAAGCGACCACCTGGTAGATGTAGTCTCTTATGGTCAATCTTCCAAAGATATGCCTACAAATACGTCACAATGCTGCAGACACCTTGGGGAAAACGTGGAAAACATAAGCTGACTCCTAGCTCCTTCACAGCCATATAAGGAGTCATTGGCATGAGGCGGTTTAAAAAAATGTGGCACTTCCTGATTGGATTTTTATCTGGGTTTTTTCTGTAACATCAGTTCTGTGGCACTCACAGACAAAATCTTTGCAGTTTTGGAAACGTCAGAGTGTTTTCTTTCCAAAGCTGTCAATTATATGCATAGTCGAGCATCTTTTCGTGACAAAATATCTTGTTTAAAACAGGAACGTTTTTCATCCAAAAAATAAAACAGCCCCCCCTATATCCAAGAAGTTAATGGAGGGAAACTTAATAAATCCATTTTACAAAATTTCTATCAGCATGTTAAATGTGCATCCAGAGGGAATAAAAAACTCTGGACCAACTTTACTCCACACACAGAGATGCTTCCAAAGATCTCCCTCCATTTGTCAAATCTGACCATAATTCTATCCTGATTTCTGCTGACAAGCAAAAATGAAAGCAGGATGCACCAGTGACTAGATCAATTAAGTGGTCAGATGAAACAGATGCTAAGCGACAGAACTGTTATGCTAGCACAGACTAAAATATGTTCTGGGATTCCTCCAATGGCATTGAGGAGTACACCACATCAGTCGTTTGCTTCATCAATAAATGCATCGACGACATCGTCCCCACAGTGACCGTACGTACATACCCCAACTAGAAACCATGGATTACAGGCTACATCCGCACTGAGCTAAAGGCTAGAGCTGCCGCTTTCAAGGAGCGGGACTCTAACTTGGAAGCTTATAAGAAATCCCGCTATGCACTCCGACGAACCATTAAACAGGCAAAGCTTCAATACAGGACAAAGATCGAATCATACTACACCGGCTCTGGCTCTAATCGGATGTGGCAGGGCTTGCAAACCATTAGACTACAAAGGGAAGCACAGACGAGAGCCGAGAGCTGCCCAGTGACACGAGCCTACCAGACGAGCTAAACTACTTCAATGCTCGCTTCGAGGCAAATAACACTGAAGCATGCATGAAAGCAGCTGTTCCGGAAGACTGTGTGATTATGCGCTCCACAGCCGATGTGAGTAAGACCTTTTAAACAGGTCAACATTCACAAGGTCACAGGGCCAGACGGATTACCAGGACGTGTACTGCAAGCATGCACTGATCAACTGACAAGTGTCTTCACTGACATTTTCATCCTCTCCCTGTCTGAGTCTGTAATACCAACATGTTTTAAGCAGACTATCACAGTGCCTGTGCCCAAGAACACTAAGGTAACCTGCCTAAATGACGACCAACCCGTAGCACTCACGTCCGTAGCCATGAAGTGCTTTGAAAGGCTGGTCATGGCCCACATCAACACCATTATCCCAGAAACCCTAGACCCACTCGAATATGCCTACCGCCCTAACAGATCCACAGATGATGCAATCTCTATTGCACTCCACACTGCCCTTTCCCCCCTGGACAAAAGGAACATCTATGTGAGAATGCTATTCATTGACTACAGCTCAGCATTCAACACTGTAGTGACCTCAAAGCTCATCACTAAGCTAAGGACCCTGGGACTAAACACCTACCTCTGCAACTGGATCCTGGACTTCCTGACGGGCTGCCCCCAGGTTGTAAGGGTAGGTAACAACACATCCACCATGCTGATCCTCAACACAGGGGCCCCTCAGGGGTGCGTGCTCAGTCCCCTCCTGTTCTCCCCGTTCACCCATGACTGCACGGCCAGGCACGACTCTAACACCATCCTTAAGTTTGCCTGAACAACGACGAGACAGCCTATAGGGAGGAGGTCAAAGACCTGGCCGTGTGGTGCCAGGACAACACCCTCTCCCTTAACATGATCAAGACAAAGGAGATGATTGTGGACTACAGGAAAAAGAGGACTGAGCACATCCCCCATTCTCATCAATGGGCTGCAGTCGAGCAGGTTGAGAGCTTCAAGTTCCTTGGTGTCCACATCACCAACAAACTAACATGGTCCAAGCGCACAAAGACCATTGTGAAGAGAGCACGACAAAATACATTCCCCGTCAGGCGACTGAAAAGATTTAGCATGGGTCCGGAGATCCTCAAAATGTTCTACAGCTGCACCGTCGAGAGTATCCTGGTATTGTAACTACTCGCACTCTGACCGCAAGGCACTACAGAGGGTAATGAGTACGGCCCAGTACATCACTGGGGCCAAGGTTCCTGCCATCCAGGACATCTTATACCAAGAGGTGTCAGAGGAAGACCCTAAAATTGTCAGCCACCCTAGTCATAGACTGTGTACAGACGTTGAAGACGGACATGCGTGAATTATCATGCTGAAGCATGAGGTGATGGAGGCGGATGAATGGCACTACAATGGGCCTCAGGATCTCGTCACGGTATCTCTGTGTATTCAAATTGCCATCAATAAAATGGAATTGTATTCGTTGTCCGTAGCTTATATCTGCCCATACTATAACCCCACAGCCACCATGGGGCACTTAACAAAATGTGGAATAAGTCAACAGGTCTGAATACTTTCCGAATGCACTGTATATCATAAGATAGTGTTGCAATTAAAATTATTTTGAAGACCAATACATCCTTAACTATTACAACACTTTCAGTAATGGTTACAGAAATGTTTTACTTGCTTTGACTGATATGCGTTCTTTACTATCAACCTTGGTTGAATGCAATGACGGTACGTTACTAAGGACAAGAGCGCCCGCTAAATGACCAAAATGTAAAAATGAAAACACGCAAAGAACACTGGGTAATATGTAGCTGCATGGGCAATTCCAGTAATATACTGTCAATTAGATTACGGTAACATTTTTAGTACCATAAAATTCATTGCCATAAAATTGATTACAGTCACTGTACCGTGAAATGAATTACAGTAACTTACTGGCCAATTGCTTCCAGAAAGTTACTGTATATTTTACAGGGAATGTTTTAATGTGGTTCCAGTTGCACCTACTGGGACAGCACCAGTCTGTGGTTGGCCTCATGGCACAATATACAGGGACATGCTGAGGACCTATGGGTCCAGGAGGATCTTGAGATCTTCATTTCCAACTGAGCTGCTCCACTGGCTGCAGGACGGACATGTTGAAGAACCAATGTTTCTCCACACAGCCGTGGCAGCTGCTGCTCCAGCCTGACACCAGTCTACCTGCAGGGGACAGACAAAACATTAGGTTCACAGATAGGTTTCAATTTAGAATGTCAAATCAAATTGTATTAGTCACATGGGCCGAATACAACAGGTTCACCTTACAGTGAAATGCTTAAATACGAGCCCCTAACCAACAAAACAAATACAGATAAGAATAACAAATACAAGTAACAAGTAATTAAAGAGCAGCAGTAAAATAACAATAACGAGACAATATACGGGGGGTTACGGGTTAGTTGATATATATGCATATGCATATGTTGGTAGAGTTAAAGTGACTATGCATAGATAACAGAGTAGCAGCGGTGAAAAGGGGGGTGCAAATAGTCTGGGTAGCCATTTGATTAGATGTTCATCTTTTGGCTTGGGGGTAGAAGCTGATTGTGTAGTATAAAATGTTTCAACCAATCTAATCCAATCTACTAGTTATTGGATTTATTCCACCCGTTACTGATATGGTTGTTCCAGTTGAGATGATTGAGGTAGTGTCAGTATTAAATCTACTCTACCCTGGCAATCATTCTGAATGAAGGTTGTGGGTAATGAAAGGGTAATAAGGCTGGTGGAACTCTACATAGAGGGTTCTAGGATGAATCCTCCAAAGATTCTAAACTGAGACTAGGAATTGTTTTAAGATGGTCATACTATGGATCATTTAGCCATTTTCTTAATCCATTTTAAAATAAAGCTGTAATGTAACAAAATGTGGAAAAGCTAAAGGGGTCTGAATACTTTCCCAAAGCACTGTATACATGGTAAAAACAGATAGTTCCTTTTGAACTCTTTTGAATTGTCTGTCCTATATCTATTTGTTGGCACTAAAGTATTTCCATACTTCCCTTCATTTTTTAAAACTGGTACGGTGTTACCTTGAGGCTAGTTTCGTGAGTCTTATACAAAAACAACCAACATGTAGGAGTTTGTGAGAGTCGACGGTGTGGTAATATTAGTTTGTAGTCCAAACCGTTCGGATGCTACAGACAGAAGTTTTCCCATCGGAGGTACCAACTTCAGACAAGGCCCGTGAAGCTTGTGGGCATAGAAGAGACGCTACAGACATTGTCATGAAAAGACAGATTTTTGGGATGTCTCCAGGTCTGACAAAAACCGCTGTAGCTCTGCCACCTTCCACCGCAGAAGCGACATCGGTGGATGCGATGGATTGAAATGCAGCCTAGGCCAAAAAATAAAGCTTCTCTAGCTTAAGGATGGATTTTGATGGGGAGGCCTGTTTTGTCATGGGCAGCCCCATTGAGGGAGTTCACCATTTTTAAATAGTCAACACATTAACATCAACACGCCACTGTTACGATCAACTAGGAGTGGTGGGTGGAATCAGGCGCAGAGAGCAGGGTTCAGTCGTTTGTCAAATTTATTCACCAGCGCAACAAAACAGTCACGCCAACACACAGAGCGTATATAAGTTGCCAGTCCAAACAACAGGACAAAAATAGTCCGGAGAATAAAGACACAAATAAATCACACCATCAAACACAGCGTAACAAAAAACAAGCCCGCACAAATACCCAGCGGGCCTAGTGCCCTTAAATACCCTACAAACAAACCCTAATACAAAACAGGTGTACCCAATTACTCAATAACCAAAACAAACGGAAAGGGAATCGATGGCAGCTAATAGGCCGGCGACGAAGACCGCCGAGCACCGCCCGAACAGGAAGAGGCACCATCTTCGGCGAGGTTCGTGACAGTACCCCCCCCCCCCCCCCGCCTGACGCGCGGCTCCCGCAGCGCGCCGACCCCGGCCTCGAGGACGACCCGGAGGACGAGGCGCAGGGCGATCCGGGTGGAGGCGGTGGAAATCCTTCAAGAGGGAAGGATCTAAAATGTCCCTCCCCGGTACCCAGCACCTCTCCTCCGGACCGTACCCCTCCCAGTCCACGAGGTACTGCAGGCCCCTCACCCGGCGTCTCGAGTCCAGAATAGCTCGTACTGTGTACGCCGGGGACCGCCCGATGTCCAGAGGGGGTGGAGGGACCTCCGGTACCTCACTGTCTTGTAGGGGACCAGCTACCACCAGCCTGAGGAGAGAAACATGAAACGAGGGGTTAATACGATAATAAGAGGGAAGTTGCAATCTATAACACACCTCGTTTATCCTCCTCGGGACTTTAAATGGCCCCACACACTGCGGCCCCAGCTTCCGGCAGGGCAGGCGGAGGGGCAGGTTTCGGGTCGAGAGCCAGACCCTGTCCCCTGGTGCGAACACCGGGGCCTCACTGCGGTGGCGGTCAGCGTCTCTCTTCTGCCGTTCACTGGCCTGCCTGAGAGAACCCTGGACTGCCCGCCAGGTCTCTCTAGAGCGCTGTACCCACTCCTCCACCGCAGGAGCCTCGGTCTGACTCTGATGCCACGGAGCCAGGACTGGCTGGTAGCCCAGTACGCATTCGAATGGCGACATATTCGTGGACGAATGCCGAAGAGAGTTCTGGGCCAACTCTGCCCACGGGACGTACCTCGCCCATTCTCCTAGCCGGTCCTGGCAATACGACCTCAGAAACCTACCCACTTCCTGGTTTACTCTCTCCACCTGCCCATTACTTTCGGGGTGATAACCAGAGGTAAGGCTGACCGAGATCCCCAGACGCTCCATAAACGCCTTCCAAACCCGGGACGTGAACTGGGGACCCCGATCGGAGACGATATCCTCTGGAACCCCATAGTTCCGGAAGACGTAGGTAAATAGCGCCTCTGCAGTCTGAAGGGCCGTAGGGAGACCAGGCAATGGGAGGCGACGGCAGGACTTAGAGAACCGATCCACAACGACCAGAACGGTAGTGTTCCCCTAAGATGGGGGAAGATCAGTAAAGAAATCCACCGAGAGATGGGACCATGGCCGTTGTGGAACCGGGAGGGGCTGTAACTTCCCTCTAGGAAGGTGCCTAGAAGCCTTACTCTGGGCGCATACCGAACAGGAAGAGACATAGAGCCTCACATCCCTAGCTAAGGTGGGCCACCAGTATTTCCCCCTAAGACCCCGCACTGTCCTATCAATCCCTAGATGACCCGCAGACGGTAGTGTGTGGGCCCACCGAATCAACTTATCACGGACACCAAGCGGTACGTAACTTCGACCAGTCGGACACTGTGTAGGCGCAGGTTCAACCCTCAACGGCCGCGCGATGTCCGTGTCCACCTCCCATACCACTGGGGCCACCAGCCGAGAGGCTGGAAGGATGGGAGTGGGTTCGATGGACCGGTCCTCGGTGTCATAGAGACGGGACAGCGCGTCGGCCTTAGTGTTGAGGGAACCTGGTCTGTAAGAGATCGTAAATCTAAAACGTGTAAAGAACATGGCCCACCTAGCATGACGCGGATTCAGTCTCCTCGCTGCTCGAATATACTCCAGATTACGGTGGTCAGTCCAGATGAGAAAAGGGTGTTTAGCCCCCTCTAGCCAGTGTCTCCACACCTTGAGGGCTTTTACCATAGCAAGCAACTCCCAGTCCCCCACATCATAGTTCCGCTCCGCCGGACCCAGCTTATTAGAAAAGAAAGCGCAGGGATGGAGCTTCGGTGGCGTGCCCGAGCGCTGAGACAGCACGGCTCCAACCCCAGCCTCGGACGCATCCACCTCCACTATGAATGCTAACGAAGGGTCCGGATGCGCCAACACGGGAGCCCCAGTGAACAGTGCCTTCAACTGGTTGAAGGCTCCATCAGCCTCTGCTGACCACCGCAGACGCACCGGCCTCCCCTTCAGCAGTGAGGTAATGGGCGCCGCTACTTGACCAAAACCCCGGATAAACCTCCGGTAGTAATTGGCAAACCCTAAAAACCGCTGCAGCTCCTTTACCGTGGTCGGAGTCGGCCAATTACGCACGGCGTTAACGCGGTCACACTCCATCATCATCCCCGAGCTGGAAATGCGATAACCCAGGAAGGAGACGGCTGGTTTGGAGAACACACATTTCTCAGCCTTGACGTATAGGTCATGCTCCAGCAGTCGCCCAAGAACCTTGTGCACCAGGGAAACATGCGCGGCGCGTGTGGTAGAATAAATCAAGATGTCATCAATATAGACTACCACACCCTGCCCGTGCAAGTCCCTGAGAATCTCTTCTACAAAGGATTGGAAGACGGCTGGAGCATTCTTCAACCCATACGGCATGACGAGCTACTCATAGTGGCCTGATGTGGTACTAAACGCTGTTTTCCACTCGTCTCCTCCCCGAATATGCACCAGACTATACGCGCTCCTGAGGTCCAGTTTTGTGAAGAAACGCGCTCCGTGGAATGATTCCACCGCCGTAGCGATGAGAGGTAGCGGATAACTAAAACCCACTGTGATCGAATTGAGACCTCAATTATCAATGCACGGACGCAGACCTCCCTCCTTTTTCCTCACAAAAAAGAAACTTGAGGAGACGGGTCACATGGAGGGCCTAATGTACCCCTGTCTCAGAGCTTCCGTGACATATGTTTCCATAGCCAGCGTCTCCTCCTGTGACAGTGGGTACACATGACTCCGGGGAAGTGCAGCGTTCTCCAGGAGGTTTATCACGCAATGCCACCGTCGATGGGGTGGTAATTTGGTCGCTTTCTTCTTACTAAAAGCGATAGCCAAATCGGCATATTCTGGGGGAATGCGCACAGTGGAAACCTGGTCTGGACTCTCCACCGTCGTGGCACCGATGGAAACTCCTATACACCTCTCTGAACACTCGTCTGACCACCCCTTAAGAGCCCCCTGTTTCCAGGAAATAAGGGGATTGTGAATAGCCAGCCAGGGAACCCCCAACACCACTGGAAACCCAGGTGGATCAATAAGGTAGAAACTGATCCTCTCCCTATGATTCCCCTGTGTTACCATGTCCAGCGGAATCGTGGCCTCCCTGACCAGCCCTGACCCTAACGGTCGGCTATCTAAGGAGTGCACGGGGACAGGTGGGTCTATCTGCACTAACGGAATGCCCAATTTACGGGCGAGTCCACGATCCATAAAACTCCCAGCTGCACCTGAATCGACTAGCGCCTTAAGCTGAAGAGAGGGGAAAAACACAGGATTTTTTTTTTACAAAAACATGTGACCAACAGGGAGCTCTGGGTGAATTTGGTGCTTACTCACCTGGGGTGGCCGTGGAGTGTTCCACCGACCATCTCGACTCCCAGAGGGACTCCTCCAACACCGGTCCAAAGTGTGTCCTCTCCGTCCACAATAGGAGCAGGAGGAGCCCCCTCTGATCCCCCTAGATGCAGCTCCTCCCAACTCCATCGGAGTGGGAGTGGGAGAGCTGGAAGGTGGAATTAACAGGACCCCTTCTGAACGCCCGCGGGCAGCAGGCAGGTTGTCTAATCGAATAGACATGTCTATTAGTTCATCCAGGGAGAGAGTTGTGTCCCTGCAAGCTAGCTCCCTGCGGACGTCCTCCCGGAGACTACACCGGTAATGGTCCATCAGGGCCCTGTCATTCCACCCAGCACCAGCAGCAAGGGTCCTAAACTCCAACGCAAAGTCCTGCGCGCTCCTCGTCTCCTGTCTGAGGTGGAACAGTCGCTCACCCGCCGCTTTATCCTCTGGTGGATGATCGAACACAGCTCGGAAACGACAGGTGAACTCCAGGTAGTTGTCCCGAGCCGAGTCTGGACTGTTCCAGACCGCGTTAGCCCAGTCCAGGGCCCTGCCCGTTATTAAACAGGAGACGAGGAGGCTCACACTCTCCTCACCTGAGGGAGCCGGACGCACGGTAGCCAGGTAGAGCTCTAGCTGGAGCAAAAATCCCTGGCACCCAGCCGCCGCTCCATCGTACTCCCTCGGGGGGGAGAGACGCAGTGCGCCGGACCCAGAGGACGACGTAGGTGGAGTAGGTGGTGTCGGCAGTGGGGGAGCTGGGGTAGACGTCGGTAGACCACTCCTCTCCCATCGTTCCATCCTCTCCATCATCTGGTCCATCGCGGTACCAATCCGATGGAGGACAGCTGTGTGGTGATGGACGCGCTCCTCCATAGTGGGGAGAGGGGTGGTCGCTGCTCCTGCTGACTCCATTTCTGGTGGTGCGAGCTTCTGTTACAATCAAAAAGGAGTGGTGGGTGGGATGAGGCGCAGAGAGCAGGGTTCAGTCGTTTGTCAAATGTATTCACCAACAAAACAGTCACGCCAACACACAGAGCGTATATAAGTTGCCAGTCCAAACAACAGGACAAAAATAGTCCGGAGAATAAAGACACGAATAAATCACACCATCAAACACAGCGTAACAAAAAACTAGCCCGCACAAATACCCAGCGGGCCAAGTGCCCTTAAATACCCTACAAACAAACCCTAATACAAAACAGGTGTACCCAATTACCCAATAACCAAAACAAACGGAAAGGGAATCGATGGCAGCTAATAGGCCGGCGACAACGACCGCCGAGCACCGCCCGAACAGGAAGAGGCACCATCTTCGGCGAGGTTCGTGACAGCCACAGGATATACCCCATTGGACTTTGGGCTCTGCTGGGAGTTTACCTCATAGCCTATGGGATTTTCATTGAATATTTAATGGAGGAGGATGGTGAATGTGATCTATATAACATACCAATATTCCTCCTTATACCATCAAACACAGACACAAAATTGAGCAGTTCAGTCATCTGCACCCAATATATCTAGCCTTCAACATAATTCTCATAGCGTACATATTTGTACCTCTGTTGATTCATATGCATTGAATTGTGTCCAGTCTCTGTTTTAGAAAGATTTGTACAGAGATGAAAGGATCAATTTAGATCATACAAGGATAAAACCTTACCTTAAACTGAGGAGATCTTTACATTTTTCTGTTAAATGGCTGCATCTGCTGTCCTTTCAAATTAAAATCCATATGTTTCAGTTGGGCAGTTAGGTTCCAGCAAGAAACCCCACCAACTAAGGAGGTTCCTCGGTGAAACCCACCTCCTGTGGGGTTCTTGGAAGAACCTTTTGGGGGCCATTTTCGGTGCCAAAAACCCTTATGTTCTTGAAAGAACTTAGAGGATCTTAGAAGAACCCTTGTTGAACCCCTAATTTTTAGAGTGTACAGGGATGTAGTGCCGTCATAGCGCGAGGGTGAATATAACGAGCTGGTAAAAATATGTCTGGAAATGTTATTCTGATAAATTCTAAATTAATTATATTTAATTACCACAAAATTCTATGAAAACGACACACTAAATAAATGTTCAAAAAAAATAATTCAAGAAGATCTATAAGCACATTCCCATAAAACGGATTGACATCATTGATTGGCATTCGTTTAGGACGTGAAGAATTATCATTCACCGTTGACAGTGATGGCCTATTTTGAAATTAGTTATGCTTAACTGTCTGCGACGGCATTACAAATATACATTTTTCTTGAGACAAAAAGCCTGTGCTTTGGCATAGGCAGATGTTGCAATTGGAGGATGCATTTTGTGCCTATTCTACAGTGATATTCAATGGGCTATATCTGTCGGTACAATGATGAGAAATGATGACCTCATAAAGATTTGCTCTTCCCATAAAACGTTAGGTGATTGTTGCAGTCACTCATTAGAGCAGTTCATAGACTGCTTACAGGGTAAGGGAAACAATATCAAAATACGTTCATTACATCTAAAAGGTTACTACATTTAATAAACTACAAGTGATGTTGTCCAAATACGCATGACTTCATCAAAATGTGGGGGGAGACTTTATTCAGAGGTGTATTCATTTTTGAAAACTGTTTTGGTTACTTCATGATTCCTTACGTGTTATTTCATAGCTTTGATGTCTTTACTATTATTTTACAATGTAGAAAATAGTACAAATATAGAAAAACCCTTGAATGAATATCTAAAACATTTGTCCGGTACTGTATACGGACGGGTAAGATAGTCTGGATAGCTACATTTTCAGATATTACGCGTTTCTAATTTTGTCAGAAAGTCATTTCATTTCAAAGTTATAGTGTACTGTTAGCTTGCGAGCTAACGTTAGCTGGCTGGCTTGCTTGGTAACGTTACGTGTTTGATCTGTGTAGTAATATTATTTGTATCTCAGAGCCCTTTGCATTGCTAGATATAGCCTAATGTTAACTAGCTAACATTGAACATGGTTGTTTAGCTACCTGCTGATTCATACAGTGTTCATTTAGCTAGTTTGCTACATGTCTAAACAATAGACTCCACTATGAAAGTAACAATTTCAATAGATTGTTTGATGAATATACAAACGCTCAACACCCATTGAATATGGCCGGTGACAGTAAACATTGTCAAAAAAGCATAATTAAATTGTTGCCAGCAGCACAGTTGAAGTCACCAATGCTCTGGATAACATGAAAACAGCCCAACTTGCTCTGCTAGGCCGAGTAAAGTGGTCAGAGTGGGGTGCTCTCTCATCATGTGTCTGGAAGTAGCTAGCAAGCTATCCAACGCTAGAGGAGTGCTGTCTACTTCCCGGTGACGCCCAGTCATGTGTGTAGGCCTGTCCCCTCTACATCGACTTCAAGAACGTGGTTCTGGCAGGTCTACATCACCCCACCACAAGGCTACCTGGCCACCTCCTGCCACGGAAAGTGCCTGTTACCGCTGAGCGGCACCAATCACACCATCCTGCAGACACTTTTTTTGCTGGGGTCTCAGGACTTTTAAGGTTAACTTGAAGAAAGTGGGTGGTTGGTGGAGTATATTTAAGGAAAGGTTTGTTTGCCATGTTTTGTGCTTCATTTGTTTTGTATCACTCATAATAAAACCCTTATATTCAGTGAGTCTCCTGTAATGAAAAGGCGTTGGTATTATTCAGACAGATGGTCTCTTCTCAGTTTGATACAGAAACACTTTTCACCTAACATAGAATGTTCAGATAGAAATGTACTTCATAGAACAGACATACTTCTCTTTCATATAGAATAAGTCATATTATACCTGTCAGTCACAGATTGGGAACTATACTGCCATCCTATGGCCACTGCACATACTGACAACAATCCCTGCCCACTGGGCACAGACGTCAATTCAATGTCTACTCCATGTTGATTCAAAAAGAAACAAAGCTGATTCAACAAGTTTGTGCCCAGTGGGTTTAAAGCTCTGCAGAAAAACTGTTTTTAAACTGGGCTTTTTACTCCAGCATTTTGGACATGCCCCCCTCATTTGAAGAGAGTCACACGTTTTTGGAAAACTTCACTTGTAGTGTATTAAAGGTATTAAGCCTTTAAATGTAATGTTCAGTTAAATTATGTATTTAGATAGTGGTTCTATTACCCTGTAAGCAGTCTATGAACTTCTCTAATGAGTGACTGCAATCCACACTTTGGTTTTGGTAGTCACTGCCAACAGACAAGAATGTTATCATTTTCAGACAAAACACGTTACTTCCTTGAGCACACTACTACAACAGAGTGACTGTTTTGGAATAAAATGTTCAATATATTTCCTTTAACATTCTCTGTGTTGTGTGCTTATTGTTTAACCATTGATTTGTTCTGGGTCGTTTTGAGACCTTATGTGTCATCAGGTAGTACTGGTATGTCCATCTTTTTGTGATACATTTCAATGGTCACTGTTCAAAACATTTATAAAGTATTAATAAAGTCTGAATAGTCTTCACTTTAGATTAGGGACTGCAAAACTACTTTACTAATGATTAGTACATGGTTTATAAGTTAATTCATTAAAATATCTTCTGGATGATCTTATGAATCACTATTACAGATTATAAAAGTTGTTTATAAATGTGTGAATAACTAACTTACTGTAATGAGAGTAATGATACATGAATGATTAATAAACTATTGACTTATTTACTAATCCATTATACATTCTTTATTACAAAGTGTTATTATAAAGTCTTACTAATCTCTATATTCATTCTGACTCCACAGCATCTGAGAGAGCCGCTCTGGTGTGACCCCTGATCTGGCAGCAGTGATGTAATGAGAGTGGTGGTAGTGAGAGTAGTGGTAGTGAGAGTAGTGGCTGTGAGAGTAGTGGTAGTGTTCATACCCAGTATGTTGAGGTTAATTAAAATGTCTGCTGTGGTTTCCTGAGCTGTTGTGTTGAATCATTAGTGGATAGAGTAGTTATTTATACATGTGATAATACCTTACTGACTAACATTTAACAAATGTGGATGTCATGATTAATATATGGTGAGCAAACTGTAAATTCCTTACAAATGGTTTATTACTGAATGATATCATAAAGTGTTACCCAAAGTTGCATATTCTTAAATTTGACCGTCAACTATTTACACAATACACCATTGAGTTATACTTGGATGTTATCTGATATCATGCATATTGTACATTTACATTTTACTGCACTTGTTGAAGTGAGCCACTAGACACTAGAAGGGCAATTCCAGTCCTCGGTGGCCTGATTGGTGTCACACTTTTCCCCCATCCCTAGCTAACACATGTACTATGAAAACATTTGTACTATGAACGCCTTAAGTTCAGAGTTAAAATATGTTTAGCTGTCACTTTGAACCATGGATAAAAGAAAGCATCAATTATTGGATTAATTAAGGAATTAACAAGAGGCAGAAAGCCGATGATAACTGATAATAAATTGTCAATTACAAAAGTAAAAAATAAAACAAATAGAAATGGAATCCAACAATTAAAATAGTTGAAAACAACAATAGATAGAGTTTTTGTTGCTTTTCTCTCAGACTTATTTGCCTGTACAGTTTTAACACCAGACACACTGGCAGCCTCTTTTGAAAAAACATTTCTGGCCTGTGATCTGGCAGCAACAAAGATGTTCATATAAAGTGTCATAATAATAGAGCACGGGACAACCATTGTAATTACAAGGTCGATGATATTAACCCAGATTAACCCTTCAACAAAAAAACATTCTTTCAAACACCTACTGGGTACCTGTACATTGACAAAGTTTTTTACAATAGCAGCACGGTATATGACACAACAACACCAGGTAATGGATATACACCACATCATTCTTGTTGTTGTTATTTTCGAGTGGTACAATAAGGGATCACACACAGCAACATAGCGGTCAATAGATATCAAGACCAAATTACCCAGAGATAAAGAAGTACATAAAAAAGTAATGTAGATCTGAAACACACAGAAATATTCTCCAAAACCCCAGCATGATTCCATTAATGCTACAGTCACTACTGGTATCACAATCAGTCCCACTAGGAGATCTGACACAGCCAAAGAGAGGATGAGCAGGTTGGTTGGAGTGTGGAGCTGCTTGAAGTGAGAGATGGAGATGATCACCAGTATGTTCAAAAATACTGTAACTGCTGAAATCAATGAGAAGAAGATGTACAGTGTTATGTAGATAGATGTCGATAGCAAAGCCTTTTTGCATGAAGAGTTTCCGTCTTGAAAACAGTACTGAACATCTTCATTTTTCTCCATTTGTAACAAATGCTGAGGTCCTGCTGCTCCTGCTTGGTTCTGTGTGTGACCTTGTCAGGTCCGCCTTTTGACTAACTCTGAGCTCTGCCTCTCTATTTATCCCTGAGCTACTGACACTCCCCTCCCAGGAGCCTCTCTGTGCACATACACACACACACACTAACAAACGGGTAGATAAACAAATAATTTGTGAAAACATGATGTAATGTATGACAGGATTGCATTTACTCAACTGAGCATTTTAATGTGGAAAATATATCATGGGTGATGTTTTGGTCACTCAAAGTCTATTTTACATTGGAAACTGTATAAGACTAAATGTTTTGGGCGATGTCAGAGCTCATTTTGGACCATAAGCCACAAGCTCAGGACACATGATGGCACGCCACATGTCAGCTGGTCAGTGTGTAGGAAAGTTGACAGTATAGTAGTTGATGAAATAGTATAAGTTTATGGTGTACATGCTAACAGCAAATGCAATCAAAATAGAGGCATTCCATAGACCATAAAAATGTCGATCTGAACTGAATTATTAATACATCACTTGTCTGAGCCGCTGAATTGCGACTCCACTTTGTCTCCATACTGACATTTTGCCTGTTTGTGTCCCTGATCTGTTTCACGTCTTTGTGATTGTGTCCACCCCCCTCCAGGTGTCTCCCTTTTTCCTCATTATCCTCTGTGTATTTATACCTGTGTTTTCTGTCTGTCTATGCCAGTTCGTCTTGTTTGTTCAAATCAAATGTATTTATTCATAAAGCCCTTCTTACATCAGCTGATGCCACAAAGTGCTGTACAGAAACCCAGCCTAAAACCCCAAACAGCAAGCAAACAGGTGTAGAAGCACGGTGGCTAGGAACAACTCCCTAGAAATGCCAAAACATAGGAAGAAACCTAGAGACGAACCAGGCTATGAGGGGTGGCCAGTCCTCTTCTGGCTGTGCCGGGTGGAGATTATAACAATAAAAGGCCAATATGTTCAAATGTTCATAAATGACCAGCATGGTCAAATAATAATAATCGCTGTAGTTGTCGAGGGTGCAACAAGTTAGCACCTCAGGAGTAAATATCAGTTGGCTTTTCATAGCCGATCATCGAGAGTATCTCTACCGCTCCTGCTGTTTCTAGAGAGTTGAAAACAGCAGGTCTGGGACAGGTAGCACGTCCAGTCAACAGGTCAGGGTTCCAAAGCCGCAGGCAGAACAGTTGAAACTGGAGCAGCAGCACGGCAGGTGGACTGGGGACAGCAAGGAGTCATCATGCCAGGTAGTCCTGAGGCATGGTTATAGGGCTCAGGTCCTCAGAGAGAGAGAAAGAAAGAGAATTAGAGAGAGCATACTCAAATTCACACAGGACACTAGATAAGACAGGAGAAATACTCCAGATATAACAGACTGACCCTAGCCTCCCAACACATAAACTACTGCAGCATAAATACTGGAGGCTGAGACAGGAGGGGTCAGGAGTAGATACATAAGTTGTTTCTAAACTGTAAAACAGATACAGTGCATTCGGAAATTATTCAGAGCCCTTGACTTTTTCCAAATTCTCTTACATTAAAGCCCTATTCTAAAAAATGTTGAATATTTTTTTTCCTCCTAATCAATCTACTCACAATACACCATAATGACTGTAAGAATATTTTAAGATAATACACAACGCTGAGGACTAACGGTCAAGAGGAAATCAACAATCAATGGAAATAGTGTTTTTCTGTAATAGTGAATTAATGATCATTGGGTCAGAGACATGGAAGGATTTTGTCTATGCGTTGAGCCTGAAACTAGATGCCTGTTATTTGGCTATTGGCCCAGTTTTATTGCAATACATTTTAATTGGTCAACCAAAGGTTAGGGTTGGGTTATAAAACTACATCCTATCTTTGTTCTGTGGAGAGAATCACAGAGGACAGGGGAGAATGAACATCTACCTCTCAGCACAACATCTATGATTTGTCCTCTTTGAATAAACCTATTTTCTCCCCTTGATTTGTTTTGTGGTCTGTGTTATTGAAGAGTAACATTAACTTCTAACCTAACGGGAAAAAAAAACAGGTTTTATATTTTCGGCAAATTTATAAAACATTTAAAACTGAAATGTACATAAATATTCAGACCCTTTACTCAATACCTTGTTGAAGCACCTTTGGCAGCGATTACAGGGTATGACTACATAATTGGCACACCTGTATTAGGGGTGTTTATCCCATTTTGCCTTGCATATCCTCCCAAGCTCATTCAGTTTGAATGGGCAGCGTCACTGCACAGCTATTTTCAGGATTCTCCATAGATGTTCCATCGGCTTTAAGCCCGAGCTCTGGCAGGGCAAGTTAAGGACATTCAGGGACCTGTCCCAAAGCCACTCTTGCGTTGTCTTGGCTATGTGCTTAGGGTCATTGTCCTGATGTTAGGTGAACTATCACCCCAGTCTGAGGTCCTGACGCTCTGGAGCCGGTTTAATCAAAGATCTCTCTTTAATTTGCTCCATTCATCTGTCCCTCAGTCCTGACTAGTCTCCCAGTCCTTGCCACTGAAAAACATCCCCACAGCAGGTTTCTTCCACCACCATGCTTCACCACATGGATGGTGCTAGGTTTCCTCCAAACGTGACACTTGGCATTCAGAGCAAAGAGTTCAATCTTGGTATCATCAGACCAGAGAATCTTGTTTCTCATGGTGTACGAGTACTTAAGGTGCCCTTTGGCAAACTCCAAGGCTGTCATGTTCCTTTTATTGAGGTGTTGCTTCCGTCTGGCCAGTCTACCATAAAGACCTGGTTGGTGGACTGCTGCAGAGATGGTTGTCCTTCGGGAAGGTTCTCCCACCTCCAAAGAGGAACTCTGGAGCTCTCTCAGAGTTAGCATCAGGTTCTTAGTCACCTCCCTGGTCAAGGCCCTTCTCCCCCAATTGCTCAGTTTGGCCGGGCGGCCAGCTATAGGAAGAGTCTTTGTGGTTTTCCCCAGATCTGTGCCTCGACACAATCCTGTCTCGGCACACTACGGACAATTCCTTCGACTTCATGGCTTGATTTCTGCTCTGACATGCACTGTCAACTATCAACTCATGTCCAATCAATTGAATATACCACATGTGGACTCCAATCAAGTTGTAGAAACATCAAGGATCATCAATGGAAACAGGATGCACCTCAGCTCAATTTGGTGTCTCATAGCAAAGGGTCTGGATACTTATGTAATTATTTCTGTTTTTATTTTTAATACCTTTGCAAATTTCAAAAATTAACGGTTTATGGGGTATTGATGAGAAATAAAAATGATTTAATACATTTTCGAATAAGGCTGTAACAAAACAAAATGTGGAAAAAGTCAAGGGGTATGAACACTTTCCAAATGCAATGTATGTATGAAAATACCCTCAAATGAAAGGTGACATTTCTAAAATGTCGCCTCATATAAAACATTTGAACTCATATCCAAAGTGCTGGAGTAAAGAGCTTCATGCTTTAGACATTTTCCAGCAGAAAAAAACAGAGGACAGGGATTACTTTCAGTATGTACAGTGGACAGAGTAAGGCAGTATAATTCACAATCTGTGACAGAGGGATAATTTGACTTATTCTCTACTGATCAAAAATATAAAATGCAAGGTTACAATGTCACGGTCGTCATAATGATTGGACCAAGGTGCAGCGTGAATAGAGTTCCACATATTTTAATAAATCGAAACTCACCAAACAAAACAATAAAACACAAACGAAACTAATAATAGTTCTAACATGCAACTATCCATAGACAAGATCCCACTAATCGCAAATGAGGAAATGGCTGCCGAAATATGATCCCCAATAAAGAGACAATGATAAACAGCTGTCTCTGATTGGGAACCATACCAGGCCAACATAAACCATTAATCACCTAGATGACCCACCCTAGTCACTATCACGCCCCAACCAACAGAGAATAAACAGCTCTCTCTGGTCAGGGCGTGACATACATAGTTACAGTCATTTGGAAATCAGTCAATTCAAACTAATTGATTAGGCCTATGGATTTCACATGATTGGGAATACAAATATATATATGTTGGTCAAAGACATACAAAAGTATAGGGACACCCCTTCAAATGAGTGGATCTGGCTATTTCAGCCACACCCGTTGCTGATATTTGTATGAACTCGATCACACAGCCATGCAATCTCCATAGACAAACATTGGCAGTAGAATGGTCTAACTGAAGAGCAAAGTGACTTTCAACGTGGCAACGTCATAGGATGCCACCTTTCCAACAAGTCAGTTCGTCAAATTTCTGCCCTTCTAGAGCTACCCCGTTCAACTGTAAGTGCTGTATTTGTTCAATGGAAACATCTAGGAGCAACAATGTCACAGCCACGAAGTGGTAGGACACACAAGCTCACAGAACTGGGAAGGCAGGAATCCTCTGTCCTCGGCTGCAACACTCACTACCGAGTTCCAGACTGCCTCTGGAAGCAACGTCAGCAAAATAACTGTTCGTCAGGAGCTTCATGAAAGGGTTTCCATTGTCGTGCAGCACCACACAGGCCTAAAATCACCATGCACAATGCCTAGTTTTGGCTCGTGTGGTGTAAAGCACGCCACCATTGGACTTTGGAGCAGTGAAAAATTAATCATCTGGAGTGACAAATCTGGATTTGGCACATGACAGCTTTGGAGTTTGCCAAAAGGCACCTGAAGTACTCTTAGACCACGAGAAACAAGATTCTCTGGTCTGATGATACCAAGATTGAACTCTTGCTCTGAATGCCAAGCTTCACGTTTGGAGAAAACCTGGCGGATGCCATGAGAACGCTTCCTGCCCCAATAGGTAGTGGCAACTGTATAGTTTGGTGGAGGAAGGAAAATGATCTGGGGCTGTTTTTCATGGTTTGAGCATGACCCCTTAGATCCAGTGAAGGGAAATCTTAACACTACAGCATGTAATGACATTCTAGACTTTGTTTAAACAGTTTGGGTGAGGCCATTTCCTGTAACAGCATGAAAATGCTCCTGTGCACAATGTGAGGTCCATTCAGCAATAGGTTTGTCAAGATAGGTGTGGAAGAACCTGACTGGCCTGCACAGAGCCCTGACCTCGACCACATCGAAAACCTTTGGGATGAATTGGAACGCCGACTGCAAGTCAGGCCTAATCGGCAAAATATTGTATGATGCAAAAGGAATCATCAAACTGTATGATGATGTGGCCGGTGAGACTTTGATTTTGACTTTGACTTTGATTCTTGAAAGTCAAATATCTTGAAAAGTTGACATGAGACACTCAAATCATTTTGGGACTGTATCAACACTGGACTAGGAAAAAAAAAAAAAAAGATAGTTTTTGAGTGTAATTTCCCTTTATATACAAAAAAATAGCCTGCCACCCCTTGTCTTAGCAGAAGCCGCTGTTCTGTCCTACCGGTACAGCGTATAACCTACTAGCTGTATGTTGATAGTGTTGCCGTTCAGCCACGACTCCGTGAAGAATAAGATTAGTTTTGAATGGCCTGTTGGTAGTTTAATCTCACGTATAAGTCATCGATTTTATTCTCCAAAGATTGCATGTTTGCTAGCAGAATGGAAGGAAGTGGGGGTTTATTCGATCGCGTACAAATTCTCAGAAGGTAGCTTGCCCTTTGGCCACTTTGTCACTCAAATCAGGAGGACCTGGGCCTGTTCCCAGGAACGCAGTACATCATTCGCGTCGGGCTCGTCAGACTCGTTAAAGGAATAAAAGGATTCTGCCAGTCTGTGGTGAGTAATCGCAGTCCTGATGTCCAGAAGTTACTTTCGGTCATAAGAGACGGTAGCAGCAAAATTATGAACAAATTAAGTAAAAAAATAAGTTGCAAATAAACATAAAAACCTAATCGGTTAGGGACACGTAGAACGTCAGCCTTCTCCGGAGCCATTTTAGGTCACAGTCAACATCTGCCTTTATCTTCAATAAACAAAATACTTTTTGACTTTGTCCCCCTCATTAATGTCACATTGGTTCATTTTAAAGGAACTCCAGACGCAATTGTTTTCAAAATGCAAATGGTCTTAAATATCAAACATGTTCAAATATGGATTGTCTAGGCCCATGTAGCTTAATAATTGCTTGATCTTAAATTGAGAGTTTGAACCTCATTATTCAAGAGCCTTGCCTACAGGTGATAACAGGACCCTCTGATGTGAGAAACTTGAACAAGTCAAACTAACATTATTAAAGAGTTGTTCACATACCCACTACACAAAAAAGGGTTCCACAAGAGTTATTTATGGAGGGATTGGGTTCTACCAAGAACCGTATGGATCAGAAGAACCCTTTTTGGGAAAGCAAGAATGATTATTCGGAAGGCAAGAAGGGTTCTACATAGAACCATCTCATATTTCCCAGCATGCTCTATTGCAGAGAGCTTTGCAGAATTGTTTTACTACAATATCTATGACTTTTGATTGATTGTGTAGTATAAAATGTTTCAACCAATCTAATCCAATCTACTAGTAATTGGATTTATTCCACCCGTTACTGATATGGTTGTTCCAGTTGAGATGATTGAGGTAGTGTCAGTATTAAATCTACTCTACCCTGGCAATCATTCTGAATGAAGGTTGTGGGTAATTAAAGGGTAATAAGGCTGGTGGAACTCTACATAGAGGGTTCTAGGATGAACCCTCCAAAGATTCTAAACTGAGACTAGGAATTGTTTTAAGATGGTCATACTATGGATCATTTAGCTATTTTCTTAATCCATTTTAAAATAAAGCTGTAATGTAACAAAATGTGGAAAAGCTAAAGGGATCTGAATACTTTCCCAAAGCACTGAATACATGGTAAAAACAGATAGTTCAAAAGGAACTATCTTTTGAATTGTCTGTCCTATATCTATTTGTTGGCACTAAAGTATTTCCATACTTCCCTTCATTTTTTAAAACTGGTACGGGGTTACCTTGAGGCGAGTTTCGTGAGTCTTGAGGGCATCATACAAAACAACCAACATGTAGGAGTTTGTGAGAGTCGACGGCGTGGTCATATTAGTTTGTAGTCCAAACCGTTCGGATGCTACAGACAGAAGTTTTCCCATCGGAGGTACCAACTTCAGACAAGACCCGTGAAGCTTGTGGGCATAGAAGAGACGCTACAGACATTGTCATGAAAAGACCGATTTTTCGGATGTCTCCTGGTCTGACAAAAACCACTGTAGCTCTGCCACCTTCCACCGCAGATGTGACATCGGTGAATGCGATGGATTGAAATGCAGCCTGTGCCAAAAAATAAAGCTTCTCTAGCTTAAGGATGGATTTTGATGGGGAGGCCTGTTTTGTCATGGACAGCCCCATTGAGGGCGTTCACCATTTTTAAATAGTCAACACATTAACATCAACACGCCACAGGATATACCCATTGGACTTTGGGCTCTTTGGGAGTTTACCTCATAGCCTATGGGATATTCATTGAATATTTAATGGAGGAGGATGGTGAATGTGATCTATATAACATACCAATGGACATACCTTTGTATTCCTCCTTATACCTTCAAACACAGACACAAAATTGAGCAGTTCAGTCATCTGCACCCAATACATCTAGCCTTCAACATAATTCTCATAGCATACATATTTGTACCTCTGTTGATTCATATGCATTGAATTGTGTCCAGTCTCTGTTTTAGAAAGATTTGTACAGAGATGAAAGGATCAATTTAGATCATACAAGGATAAAACCTTACCTTAAACTGAGGAGATCTTTAAATTTTTCTGTTAAGTGGCTGCAACTGCTGTCCTTTCAAATTAAAATCCATATGTTTCAGTTGGACAGTTAGGTTCCAGCAAGAACCCCCACCAACTAAGTCGGTTCCTCGGTGAACCCCACCTCCTATGGGGTTCTTGGAAGAACCTTTTGGGGGCCATTTTCGATGCCAAAAACCCTGATGTTCTTGAAAGAACTTAGAGGATCTTAGAAGAACCCTTGTTGAACCTCTAATTTTTAGAGTGTACAGGGATGTTGTGCCGTCATAGTGCGGGGGTGAATATAACGAGCTGGTAAAAATATGTCTGGAAATGTTTTTCTGATGAATTCTAAATTAATTATATTTAATTACCACAAAATTCTATGAAAACGACACACTAAATAAATGTTCAAATAAAATCATTCAAGAAGATCTATAAGCACATTCCCATAAAACGGATTGACATCATTGATTGGCATGCAGTTAGGACGTGAAGAATTATCATTCACCGTTGACAGCCTATTTTGAAATTAGGTATGCCTAACTGTCTGCGACGGCATTACAAATATACATTTTTCTTGAGACAAAAGGCCTCTGCTTTGGCATAGGCAGATGTTGCAATTGGAAGATGCATTTTATGCCTATTCTACGGTGATATTCAATGGGCTATATCTGTCGGTACAATGATGAGAAATGATGACCTCATAAAGAAGAATTGCTCTCCCCCTAAAACGTTAGGTGATTGTTGCAGTCACTCATTAGAGCAGTTCATAGACTGCTTACAGGGTAAGGGAAACAATATCAAAATACGTTCATTACATCTAAAAGGTTACTACATTTAATAAACTACAAGTGATGTTGTCCAAATACTTATGACTTCATCAAAATGTGGGGGGAGACTTTATTCATAAGGTGTATTCATTTTTGAAAACTGTTTTGGTTACTTCATGATTCCTTATGTGTTATTTCATAGTGTTGATGTCTTTACTATTATTTTACAACGTAGAAAATAGTACAAATATAGAAAAACCCTTGAATGAATATCTAAAACATTTGTCCGGTACTGTATACGGACGGGAAAGATAGTCTGGATAGCTACATTTTCAGATATTACGCGTTTCTAATTTAGTCAGAAAGTCATTTCATTTCAAAGTTATAGTGTACTGTTTGCTTGCTAGCTAACATTAGCTGGCTGGCTTGCTTGGTAACGTTACGTGTTTGATCTGTGTAGTAATATTATTTGTATCTCAGAGCCCTTTGCATTGCTAGATATAGCCTTATGTTAACTAGTTAACATTGAACATGGTTGTTTAGCTACCTGCTGATTCATACAGTGTTCATTTAGCTAGTTTGCTACATGTCTAAACAATATGAAAGTAACAATTTCAATAGATTGTTTGACGAATATACAAATGCTCAACACCCATTGAATATGGCCGGTGACAGTAAACATTGTCAAAAAAGCATAATGAAATTGTTACCAGCAGCACAGTTGAAGTCACCAACGCTCTGGATAACATGAAAACAGCCCAACTAGCTCTGCTAGGCCGAGTAAAGTGGTCAGAGTGGGGTGCTCTCTCATCATGTGTCTGGAAGTAGCTAGCAAGCTATCCAACGCTAGAGGAGCGCTGTCTACTTCCCGGTGACGCCCAGTCATGTGTGTAGGCCTGTCCCCTCTACATGGACTTCAAGAACGTGGTTCTGGCAGGTCTACATCATCCCACCGCAAGGCTACCTGGCCACCTCCTGCCACGGAAAGTGCCAGTTACCGCTGAGCGGCACCAACCACACCATCCTGCAGACACTTTTTTGCTGGGGTCTCAGGACTTTTAAGGTTAACTTGAAGAAAGTGGGTGGTTGGTGGAGTATATTTAAGGAAAGGTTTGTTTGCCATGTTTTGTGCTTCATTTGTTTTGTATCACTCATAATAAAACCCTTATATTCAGTGAGTCTCCTGTAATGAAAAGGCGTTGGTATTATTCAGACAGATGGTCTCTTCTCAGTTTGATACAGAAACACTTTTCACCTAACATAGAATGTTCAGATAGAAATGTACTTCATAGAACAGACATACTTCTCTTTCATATAGAATGAGTCATATTATACCTGTCAGTCACAGATTGGGAACTATACTGCCATCCTATGGCCACTGCACATACTGACAACAATCCCTGCCCACTGGGCACAGACGTCAATTCAATGTCTACTCCATGTTGATTCAAAAAGAAACAAAGCTGATTCAACAAGTTTGTGCCCAGTGGGTTTAAAGCTCTGCAGAAAAACTGTTTTTAAACTGGGCTTTTTACTCCAGCATTTTGGACATGCCCCCCTCATTTGAAGAGAGTCATACGTTTTTGGAAAACTTCACTTGCAGTGTATTAAAGGTATTAAGCCTTTAAATGTAATGTTCAGTTAAATTATATATTTAGATATTGGTTCCCTTCCCCTGTAAGCAGTCTATGAACTGCTCTAATGAGTGACTGCAATCCACACTTGGTTTTGGTGGTCACTGCCAACAGACAAGAATGTTATCATTTTCAGACAAAACACAATACTTCCTTGAACACACTATTACAACAGAGTGACTGTTTTGGAATAAAATGTTCAATATATTTCCTTTAACATTCTCTGTGTTGTGTGCTTATTGTTTAACCATTGATTTGTTCTGGGTCGTTTTGAGACCTTATGTGTCATCAGGTAGTACTGGAATATCTACCAATAGCATGTCCATCTTTTTGTGATACATTTCACTGGTCACTGTTCAAAACATTTATAAAGTATTAATAAAGTCTGAATAGTCTTCACTTTAGATTAGGGACTGCAAAACTACTTTACTAATGATTAGTACATGGTTTATAAATTAATTCATTAAACATCTTCTGGATGATCTTATGAATCACTATTACAGATTATAAAAGTTGTTTATAAATGTGTGAATAACTAACTTACTGTAATGAGAGTAATGATACATGAATGATTAATAAACTATTGACTTATTTACAAATCCATTATACATTCTTTATTACAAAGTGTTATTATAAAGTCTTACTAATCTCTATATTCATTCTGACTCCACAGCATCTGAGAGAGCCGCTCTGGTGTGACCCCTGACCTGGCAGCAGTGATGTAATGAGAGTGGTGGTAGTGAGAGTAGTGGTAGTGAGAGTAGTGGTAGTGTTCATACCCAGTATGTTGAGGTTAATTAAAGTGTCTGCTGTGGTTTCCTGAGCTGTTGTGTTGAATCATTAGTGGATAGAGTAGTTATTTATACATGTGATAATGCCTAACTGACTAACATATAACAAATGTGGAAGTAATGATTAATAAATGGTGAACAAACTGTAAATTCCTTACAAATGGTTTATTACTGAATGATATCATAAAGTGTTACCCAAAGTTGCATATTCTTAAATTTGACCATCAACTACTTCCACAATACACCATTGAGATAGACTTGGATGTTATCTGATATCATGCATATTGTACATTTAATTTTTACTGTACTTGTTGAAGTGAGCCACTAGACACTAGAAGGGCAATTCCAGTCCTCGGTGGCCTCATTGGTGTCACACTTTTTCCCCATCCCTAGCTAACACCTGAACGCCTTAAGTTCAGAGTTAAAATATGTTTAGCTGTCACTTTGAACCATGGATAAAAGAAAGCATAAATTATTGGATTAATTAAGGAATTAACAAGAGGCAGAAAGCCAATGATAACTGATAATAAATTGTCAATTACAAAAGTAAAAAAGAAAACAAATAGAAATGGAATCCAACAATTAAAATAGTTGAAAACAACAATAGATAGAGTTTTTGTTGCTTTTCTCTCAGACTTATTTGCCTGTACAGTTTTAACACCAGACACACTGGCAGCCTCTTTTGAAAAAACATTTCTGGCCTGTGATCTGGCCACCACAAAGATTTTCACATAAAGTGTTATAATAATAGAGCACGGGACAACCATTGTAATTACAAGATCGATGATATTACCCCAGGTTATTCCTTCAACAATAAAACATTCTTTCAAACACCTACTGGGTACCTGTACATTGACAAAGTTTTTTATAATAGCAGCACGGTATATGATACAACAACACCAGGTAATGGATATACAACACATCATTCTTGTTGTTGTTATTTTAGAGTGGTACAATAAGGGATCACACACAGCAACATAGCGGTCAATAGCTATCAAGACCAAATTACCCAGAGATAAAGAAGTACATAAAAAAGTAATGTAGATCTGAAACACACAGAAATATTCTCCAAAACCCCAGCATGATTCCATTAATGCTACAGTCACTACTGGTATCACAATCAGTCCCACCAGGAGATCTGACACAGCCAAAGAGAGGATGAGCAGGTTGGTTGGAGTGTGGAGCTGCTTGAAGTGAGAGATGGAGATGATCACCAGTAGGTTCAAAAATACTGTAACTGCTGAAATCAATGAGAAGAAGATGTACAGTGTTATGTAGATAGATGTCGATAGCAAAGCCTTCCTGCATGAAGAGTTTCCGTCTTGAAAACAGTACTGAACATCTTCATGTTTCTCCATTTGTAACAAATGCTGAGGTCCTGCTCCTGCTTGGTTCTGTGTGTGACCTTGTCAGGTCCGCCTTTTGACTAACTCTGAGCTCTGCCTCTCTATTTATCCCTGAGCTACTGACACTCCCCTCCCAGGAGCCTCTCTGTGCACATACACATACACACACACTAACAAACGGTTAGATAAGCAAATAATTTGTGAAAACATGATGTAATGTATGACAGGATTGGATGTTGCTGTTTCCACCAAGCCTGTCCTTCAGCCTTACTGATATTCGGAGATGATAGAAAATGATGATGGAAAAAATAGCATGGGTGATGTTTTGGTCACTCAAAGTCTTTTTTACATTTTAAACTGTGTAAGACTAAATGTTTTGGGCGATGTCAGAGCTCATTTTGGACCATAAGCCACAAGCTCAGGACACATGATGGCCCACCACATGTCAGCTGGTCAGTGTGTAGGAAAGTTGACAGTAGGGAAGTTGATGAGATAGTATAAGTTTATGGTGTACATGCTAATAGCAAATACAATCAAAATAGTGGCATTCCATAGACCATAAAAATGTCGATCTGAACTGATTTATTAATACATCCCGTGTCTGAGCCGCTCAATTGCGACTCCGCTTTGTCTCTATACTGACATTTTGCCTGTTTGTTTCACACCCTGATCTGTTTCACCTGTCTTTGTGATTGTGTCCACCCCCCTCCAGGTGTCTCCCTTCTTCCTCATTATCCTCTGTGTATTGATACCTGTGTTTCCTGTCTGTCTGTGCCAGTTCGTCTTGTTTGTTCAAATCAAATGTATTTATTTATAAAGCCCTTCTTACATCAGCTGATGTACAGTGCTGTACAGAAACCCAGCCTAAAACCCCAAACAGCAAGCAATGCAGGTTGAGAAGCACGGTGGCTAGGGAAAACTCCCTAGAAATGCCAAAACATAGGAAGAAACGTAGAGGAACCAGGCTATGAGGGGTGTCCAGTCCTCTTCTGGCTGTGCCGGGTAGAGATTATAACAGTACATGGCCAAGATGTTCAAATGTTCAGAAATGACCAGCATGCTCAAATAATAATAATCACTGTAGTTGTCGAGGGTGCAACAAGTTAGCACCTCAGGAGTAAATATCAGTTGCCTTTTCATAGCCGATCATCGAGAGTATCTCTACCGCTCCTGCTGTTTCTAGAGAGTTGAAAACAGCAGGTCTGGGACAGGTAGCACGTCCAGTCAACAGGTCAGGGTTCCATAGCCGCAGGCAGAACAGTTGAAACTGGAGCAGCAGCACGGCAGGTGGACTGTGGACAGCAAGGAGTCATCATGCCAGGTAGTCCTGAGGCATGGTTATAGGGCTCAGGTCCTCAGAGAGAGAGAAAGAAAGATAGCATTAGAGAGAGCATACTTAAATTCACACAGGACACCAGATAAGACAGGAGAAAAACTCCAGGTTTAACAGACGGACCCTAGCCTCCCAACACATAAACTACTGCAGCATAAATACTGGAGGCTGAGACAGGAGGGGTCAGGAGTAGATACATAAGTTGTTTCTAAACTGTAAAACAGATACAGTGCATTCGGAAATTATTCAGAGCCCTTGATTTTTTCCCAATTTTCTTACATTTACTTAAAGCCCTATTCTAAAAAAAATTGAATATTTTGTTTTCCTCCATAATCAATCTACTCACAATACACCATAATGACTAAGAACATTTTAAGATAATACCCAACGCAGAGGACTAACGGTCAAGAGGAAATCAACGATCAATGGAAATAGTGTTTTCCTGTAACAGGGAGTTAATGATCATTGGGTCAGAGACATGGAAGGATTTTGTCTTGGTGTTGAGCCTGAAACAGGATACCTGTTATTTGGCTATTGGCCCAGTTTTATTGCAAGACATTCTAATTGGTCAACCACAGGTTAGGGTTGGGTTATAAAACAACATCCTCTCTTTGTTCTGTGGAGAGAATCACTGAGGACATGGGAGAATGAACATCTACCTCTCAGCATAACATCTATGATTTGTCCTCTTTGAATAAACCTATTTTCTCCCCTTGATGTGTTTTGTGGTCTGTGTTATTGAAGAGTAACATCAACTTCTAACCTGACGAAGACAAAACAGGTTTTATTTTTTTGGCAAATTTATAAAACATTTAAAACTGAAATTTACGTAAGTATTCAGATCTTTTACTGAGTACCTTGTTGAAGCACCTTTGGCAGCGATTACAGGGTATGACGCTACATGCTTGGCACACCTGTATTAGGGGTGTTTACCCCATTTTCCTCTGCAGATCCTCCCAAGCTCATTTAGGTTGAATGGGCAGCGTCGCTGCACAGCAATTTTCAGGATTTTTCATAGATGTTCTATCGGCTTTAAGCCCGAGCTCTGGCAGGGCAAGTTAAGGACATTCAGGGACCTGTCCCGAAGCCACTCTTGTGTTGTCTTGGCTGTGTGCTTAGGGTCATTCTCCTGATGTTAGGTGAACTATCGCCCCAGTCTGAGGTCCTGAGCGCTCTGGAGCAGGTTTAATCAAAGATCTATCTTTACTTTGCTCCATTCATCTTTCCCTCAGTCCTGACTAGTCTCCCAGTCCTTGCCACTGAAAAACATCCCCACAGCAGGTTTCTTCCACCACCATGCTTCACCACAGGGATGGTGCCAGGTTTCCTCCAAACGTGAGTCTTGGCATTCAGAGCAAAGAGTTCAATCTTGGTATCATCAGACCAGAGAATCTTGTTTCTCATGGTGTACGAGTACTTAAGGTGCCCTTTGGCAAACTCCAAGGCTGTCATGTTCCTTTTATTGAGGTGTGGCTTCCGTCTGGCCAGTCTACAATAATGACCTGGTTGGTGGACTGCTGCAGAGATGGTTGTCCTTCTGGAAAGTTCTTGGATCTCCACAGAGGAACTCTGGAGCTCTCTCAGAGTGACCATCGGGGATCTTGGTCACCTCCCTGATCAAGGCCCTTCTCCCCCGATTTCTCAGTTAGGCCAGATGGCCAGCTATAGGAAGTGTCTTTGCGGTTTTCCCCAGATCTGTGCCTCGACACAATCCTGTCTCGGAGCACTACGGACAATTTCTTCGACTTCATGGCTTGGTTTCTGCTCTGACATGCACTGTCAACTGTCAACTCATGTCCAATCAATTGAATATACAGTACCACATGTTGACTCCAATCAAGTTGTAGAAACATCAAGGATCATCAATCAAAACAGGATGAACTTTAGCTCAATTTGGTGTCTCATACCAAAGGGTCTGAATACTCATGTAAGTATTTCTGTTTTTATTTTTAATACATTTGCAAATTTACAAAAAAAAAACGGTTTATGGGGTATTGTGTGTAGATTGATGAGAAATAAAAATAATTGAATACATTTTCGAATAAGTCTGTAACGTAACAAAATGTGGAAAAAGTCAAGGGGTATGAACACTTTCCAAATGCAATGTATGTATGAAAATACCCTCAAATGAAAGGTGACATTTCTAAAATGTCGCCTCATATAAAACATTTGAACTCATATCCAAAGTGCTGGAGTAAAGAGATACATATTTTAGACATTTTCCAGCAGAAAAAAACAGAAGACAGGGATTACTTTCAGTATGTACAGTGGACAGAGTAAGGCAGTATAATTCACAATCTGTGACAGAGGGATAATTTGACTTATTCTCTACTGATCAAAAATATAAAATGCAAGGTTACAGTGTCACGATCGTCAAAATGATTGGACCAAGGCGCAGCGTGAATAGAGTTCCACATATTTTATTAAATCGAAACTCACCAAACAAAACAATAAAACACAAACGAAACGTGAACCAATAATAGTTCTAACATGCAACTATCCATAGACAAGATCCCACAAATCACAAATGAGGAAATGGCTGCCTAAATATGATCCCCCTTCAGAGACAACAATAAACAGCTGTCTCTGATTGGGAACCATACCAGGCCAACATAAACCCTTAATCACCTTGATCACCCACCCTAGTCACTATCACGCCCCAACCAACAGAGAATAAACAGCTCTCTCTGGTCAGGGCGTGACATACATAGTTACAGTCAATTGAAACTAATTCATTAGGCCTATGGATTTCACATGATTGGGAAATATATATATATATATATATACAAATATATATATGTTGGTCAAAGACATACAAAAGTATATGGACACCCCTTCAAATTAGTGGATCTGGCTATTTCAGCCACACCCGTTGCTGATAGTTGTATGAACTCGATCACACAGCCATGCAATCTCCATAGACAAACATTGGCAGTAGATTGGGCTGACTGAAGAGCGAAGTGACTTTCAACGTGGCACTGTCATAGGCTGCCACCTTTCTAACAAGTCAGTTCGTCAAATTTCTACCCTGCTAGAGCTGCCTCGGTCAACTGTAAGTGCTGTTATTGTTCAATGGAAACATCTAGGAGCAACAATGTCACAGCCACGAAGTGGTAGGACACACAAGCTCACAGAACTGGGAAGGCAGGAATCCTCTGTCCTCGGCTGCAACACTCACTACCGAGTTCCAGACTGCCTCTGGAAGCAACGTCACCAAAATAACTGTTCGTCAGGAGCTTCATGAAAGGGTTTCCATTGCTGTGCAGCACCACACAGGCCTAAAATCACCATGCACAATGACTAGTTTTGGCTCATGTGGTGTAAAGCATGCCACCATTGGACTTTGTGGACTTTGGAACGCCGACTGCAAGTCAGGCCTAAACGGCAAAATATTGTCTGATGCAAAAGGCATCTTCAAACTGTATGATGATGTGGCCGGTGAGACTTTGATTCTTGAAAGTAAAATATCTTGAAAAGTTGACATGAGACACTCAAATCATTTTGGGACTGTATCAACAGTGGACTAGTAAAAAAAAAAAACTAAAGATAGTTTTTGAGTGTAATTTCCCTTTAAAGGCATAATTGCTAACCTCTAGGCCACTCCACACTATTAGCCACAAACCAGGGTCAGTGATGCAGCACCACCCCGGGCTGCATCACGTACGTGCTCTAAAGAAGTTAACACAGCCATCTACACAGACGTCAGCAACGCAGCCTGGGAGTACAGCCTGCAGGTATATGGTACGTTAACAACAACCTCAGAATACTACATGTAGGTGTGTGTGTGTGTGTGTGTGTGTGTGTGTGTGTGTGTGTGTGTGTGTGTGTGTTTTAATACACAGTATGTGTGTTTTGTCCCTCCAGTTTCCCCATTATCTGTGGTCAGAACCAGGTCCCAGAACATGTGATTGTGGTGGTGAACAACCCTGTGTCTCTAACCTGAGACATTCCTCTTCCTGTTATCACCTCGCTGAATGATGGAAACACAACAGAGCAGGAGACCGCAGCAGACATTTCAACCTCAACATGCTGGTTATGAACACTACCACTACTCTCACTACCACTACTCTCACTACCACTACTCTCACTACATCACCACAGCCAGGTCAGGGGTCACACCAGAGTCTTTTGGCACGTTAGATATGTCTATATTGACCCTGGATCATATTATATATGTGTTGATCCTGGACCATGCCCCATGAAATCAGGATGTGCCAACTCAGAGAGGCCATGTATAAAACATTTCATTTCAGTTCTGTACTTGTGAAAATGTCTTGTTATTTTTCAAAAACACTATAGAAAGGTGTAGGATTGAGACTTGAGTGAGGTTAGGGGGAGGTTAAGTCTGAAAACCTTGATTAATGCCACCCCCCTATCTGCTAAATGACTTAGATGGAAAATGTGTATCAGAGGTGAGTTAGACTCATGCTCTCATGATAAGGTAGCCCTGACTGGTACTTTAAAATCAGTGTCACACTCAATCCAGGAAGGGCTTTTCTCTTGGACTATTGGTTAAGATGTTGGTTTTCCACTCAGGATACCACAGTTCAGATCCCACCTGTGACAGAGTCTCAATTCAGAGGTGGGGTTCTTAACCTGTGCAGGGAAGACTCGTTTAGGGGTGAGGGTTGTAACTGAGGCTGAGGCCTAATGGAAGTTGTACTCACACAAAATACATTAGAGCTGTACTTAGGTTCACTACAGGTTTCAATGTTTATGCTGTATTGGGGCCTTATTAGGGCCCTGGAGGAATGTGTGTGTCTCCAACACCTTTAATTAGTAGAATTCCATAGAGTTTTGGACCTCATTGTTCCAGAACCTTGCATACAGGTGATAACAGGACCCTCTGGTGTCAGAAACTCAACCAAGTCAAACTAACATCATTAAAGAGTTACACAGTAGAGACAGTATAGTCCCAATGACATCAGTCACAGAGCACAGGTTGAGTTATGCTGATGTAATATGCTCTCTAAGAATCATTCAGAGGTGAAATATGTATTTGTTGTCAGAGCAACTTACAAGAACAATTAGGGTTAAGTGCCTTGCTCAAGGGCACATCGACAGATTTTTCACCTAGTCGGCTCTGGGATTTGAAACACTGCTACCTCTCTTTTACTGGCCCAACAATTAAACAGCTAGGCTACCTGGCACCAGATTTTGAGAGTTTGCTTTGATTAATCTTGTATATATTGTATGTTCATGTTCACAAGGCTTCCTTATAAATGAGACCTTGGTCTCAATGGTGACCCACCCTGTATGAATACATTTTAAAAAGTTCACAATGTATTAGATGTGTTGTGTGTAACACCTTTAATTGGTAGAGGGATATACGTGTCATTTTGACAGAGCCCTGCATGTTTTGAATAATATGTGAATATGTAAATGTGTGACTTGTGTAGTAACATTACAGTTTTCCGTACAACACATACTGTGTTGTGGATGCATTTGCATTTTGTTTTGAGGCTGCTGTCACCACCCACCTCAGCCCACACCGCCACAAGAAGCCATCATGCACCTGAGGAAGATGAGTTGCCTACACACCTCTCTCATCTAAGAGACCACCAGCCCTGTTCCAGGCATCCTCAGTGGTCAGGGAGTGACCACACCCTCACCCGTTGGGAGCTAATGAGGGAATACGAGTACCTACATCACGAGCAGCAAGAGATCAGTTGTGCGTACTCTAGGCCCTCCTGGCCTGAGTCACCACTGCTGGAGCACCGGTACCACTGCTACTCTCCTGACCACCACAGCTCTAGGCCTCCCTGGCTCATCACCACCACTCGCCTCAAGGTAACCCCGTACCAGTTTTTAAAAATGAAGGGAAGTATGTAAGTAATTAGGTGCCAACAAATAGAGTCCAAAAATAAATCAAAAGGAACTATCTGTTTTTACCATGTCTTAATACAGTATACAGTATACAGTGCGTTGGGAAAGTATTCAGATTCCTTTAGCTTTTCCACATTTTGTTACTTTACAGCTTTATTTTAAAATGGATTAAGAAAATAGCTAAATGATCCATAGTATGACCATCTTAAAACAATTCCTAGTCTCAGTTTAGAATCTTTGGAGGGTTCATCCTAGAACCCTCTATGTACAGTTCCACCAGCCTTATTACCCCTTAATTAGTCCTGATAGCTCTGGAGCAGGTTCTCAGACTGGGTCGAAAATTCACCTTCCAACAGAACAACGACCCTAACACACAGCCAAGACAACGCAGGATTGGCTTCGGGACAAGTTTCAATGTTTTTGTGGCCCGGATTTAAACCCGATCGAAGATTTCTGGAGAGACCTGAAAATAGCTGTGCAGCGACTCTCCCCAGCCAACCTGACAGCGCTTGAGAGGCTCTGCAGAGAAGAATGGGCCAAACTCCCCACATACTGTATAGGTGTGCCAAGGTTGTAGCGTCATACCCTGAAATCACTGGCAAATGTGCTACAACAAGGTACTGAGTAAAGGATCTGAATTCTTATGACTCTCCAGAGAGTGGTGTGGTCTGCCCAATGATCATCAAGGACATCAACCACCCGATCCACGCCCTGTTCACCCCGCTGTCATCCAGAAGGCGAGGTCAGTACAGGTGCATGAAAGCTGGCACTTAAGGCCCTCAAACTGTTAAATAGCCAGCACAAGCAGACTACCACACAGTTATTCAACCCTACACCTTAGAGTATGCTGCCCTATATACATAGACATGGAATCCCTGGTCACTTTAATAATGGAACACTAGTCAATTTAATGTTTACATACTGCTTTACTCATCTCATATGTGTGTGTATATATATATATATATGTATTGTATTTTCTCCACATTGACTCTGTACTGGTACCCCCTGTATATAAACTCCACATTGACTCTGTACCGGTACCCCCTGTATATGGCCTCCACATTGACTCTGTACCGGTACCCCCTGTATATAAACTCCACATTGACTCTGTACCGGTACCCCCTGTATATAGCCTCCACATTGACTCTGTACCGGTACTCCCTATATATAGCCTCCACATTGACTCTGTACCGGTACCCCCTGTATGTAGCCTCCACTATGACTCTGTACCGGTACCCCCTGTATATAGCCTCCACATTGACTCTGTACCGGTACCCCCTGTATATAGCCTCCACATTGACTCTGTACCGGTACCCCCTGTATATAAACTCCACATTGACTCTGTACCGGTACTCCCTATACATAGCCTCCACATTGACTCTGTACTCATTGATTTCAGCAGTTACAGTATTTTTGAACCTACTGGTGATCATCTCCATCTCTCACTTCAAGCAGCTCCACACTACAACCAACCTGCTCATCCTCTCTCTGGCTGTGTCAGATCTCCTGGTTGGACTGATTGTGATACCAGTAATGACTGTAGCAATAATGGAATCATGCTGGGGATTTGGGGAATATTTCTGTGTGTTTCAGATCTACATTACTTTTTTATGTACATCTTTATCTCTGGGCAATTTGGTCTTGATATCTTTAGACCGCTATGTTGCTGTGTGTGATCCCTTATTGTACCACTCTAAAATAATAACGACAAGAATCACGTGTTGTATATCCATCACCTGGTGTTGTTGTATCATATACCGTGCTGCTAATATACCGTTTTTTGTAAGAATACAGGTACCAAGTAGGTGTTTGAAAGAATGTAATACTGTTGAAGGGTCATCCTGGGTTAATTTCACTGACATTGTAATTACAATGGTTGTCCCGTGCTCGGTTATTATTACACTTTATATTAAAATCTTTGTGGTGGCCAGATCACAGGCCAGAAAGGTATTTTCAAAAGAGGCTCCCAGTGTGTCTGGTGTTAAAACTGTACAGGCAAATAAGTCTGAGAGAAAAGCAGCAAAAACTCTAGCTATTGTTGTTTTCAACTATCTAATTTGTTGGATTCCATCTCTACAGTGCCTTGCGAAAGTATTCGGCCCCCTTGAACTTTGCGACCTTTTGCCACATTTCAAGCTTCAAACATAAAGATATAAAATTGTATTTTTTTGTGAAGAATCAACAACAAGTGGGACACAATCATGAAGTGGAATGACATTTATTGGATATTTCAAACTTTTTTAACAAATCAAAAACTGAAAAATTGGGCGTGCAAAATTATTCAGCCCCCTTAAGTTAATACTTTGTAGCGCCACCTTTTGCTGCGATTACAGCTGTAAGTCGCTTGGGGTATGTCTCTATCAGTTTTGCACATCGAGAGACTGAAATTTTTTCCCATTCCTTCTTGCAAAACAGCTCGAGCTCAGTGAGGTTGGATGGAGAGCATTTGTGAACAGCAGTTTTCAGTTCTTTCCACATATTCTCGATTGGATTCAGGTCTGGACTTTGACTTGGCCATTCTAACACCTGGATATGTTTATTTTTGAACCATTCCATTGTAGATTTTGCTTTATGTTTTGGATCATTGTCTTGTTGGAAGACAAATCTCCGTCCCAGTCTCAGGTCTTTTGCAGACTCCATCAGGTTTTCTTCCAGAATGGTCCTGTATTTGGCTCCATCCATCTTCCCATCAATTTTAACCATCTTCCCTGTCCCTGCTGAAGAAAAGCAGTCCCAAACCATGATGCTGCCACCACCATGTTCGACAGTGGGGATGGTGTATTCAGCTGTGTTGCTTTTACGCCAAACATAACGTTTTGCATTGTTGCCAAAAAGTTCAATTTTGGTTTCATCTGACCAGAGCACCTTCTTCCACATGTTTGGTGTGTCTCCCAGGTGGCTTGTGGCAAACTTTAAACGACACTTTTTATGGATATCTTTAAGAAATGGCTTTCTTCTTGCCACTCTTCCATAAAGGCCAGATTTGTGCAATATACGACTGATTGTTGTCATATGGACAGAGTCTCCCACCTCAGCTGTAGATCTCTGCAGTTCATCCAGAGTGATCATGGGCCTCTTGGCTGCATCTCTGATCAGTCTTCTCCTTGTATAAGCTGAAAGTTTAGAGGGACGGCCAGGTCTTGGTAGATTTGCAGTGGTCTGATACTCCTTCCATTTCAATATTATCGCTTGCACAGTGCTCCTTGGGATGTTTAAAGCTTGGGAAATCTTTTTGTATCCAAATCCGGCTTTAAACTTCTTCACAACAGTATCTCGGACCTGCCTGGTGTGTTCCTTGTTCTTCATGATGCTCTCTGCGCTTTTAACGGACCTCTGAGACTATCACAGTGCAGGTGCATTTATACGGAGACTTGATTACACACAGGTGAATTGTATTTATCATCATTAGTCATTTAGGTCAACATTGGATCATTCAGAGATCCTCACTGAACTTCTGGAGAGAGTTTGCTGCACTGAAAGTAAAGGGGCTGAATAATTTTGCACGCCCAATTTTTCAGTTTTTGATTTGTTAAAAAAGTTTGAAATATCCAATAAATGTCGTTCCACTTCATGATTGTGTCCCACTTGTTGTTGATTCTTCACAAAAAAATACAGTTTTATATCTTTATGTTTGAAGCCTGAAATGTGGCAAAAGGTCGCAAAGTTCAAGGGGGCCGAATACTTTCGCAAGGCACTGTATTTATTTTCGTATTTTCTTCTATTTTAAGTGCTAATTATATTTCATATTTCATCCATTTTATGGGACTTGTTAATTCCTTAATTAATCCAATCATTTATGCTATCCTTTATCCATGGTTCAAAGTGACAGCAAAAAGTATTTTATCTCTGAATTTAAGGCGTTCATAGTTCATGTTTTTTATTCCCTAGTTTGACAAACATAAGTTTTATATAGTTTTGTTATACAATTGTTGCAAGTATTTATTTCATGTAACAATACACTGACATGACTTAGTGTTGACTCAGTGTTTTCATCATCGGTACATGTGGTGTTGATACAGAATGATTTGGCAGGATTTGATTGGGATGGTGTTGATACAGAATGATTTGGCTGGATTGGATTGGGATGGTTTTGATACAGAATGATTTGGCTGGATTGGATTGGGATGGTGTTGATACAGAATGATTTGGCTGGATTGGATTGGGATGGTGTTGATACAGAATGATTTGGCTGGATTGGATTGGGATGGTGTTGATACAGAATGATTTGGCTGGATTGGATTGGGATGGTGTTGATACAGAATGATTTGGCTGGATTGGATTGGGATGGTGTTGATACAGAATGATTTGGCTGGATTGGATTGGGATGACTTGGAGAAGGCATAAGAAGGAAAAAAGCTTGTTTAATAAAATACATTGTAGTCATTTTGGGTTGTATACTCCAAATACCAAAGTGTGTGTGGTTGTTCCGTGTTATTTAATGATAAATAGTTTGTAAGTATTCTAATAGTACATTTTGAGAATGTCATGAGTCTTACTATATGTTGTTCAACATCTCCCTCTAGTGGCTCAATTGGGACACAACGCCTTCATCAAGTGAAGTAAAATGTAAATGTACAATATGCATGATGTAAGGTAACATCCAAGTCTATCTCAATGGTGTATTGTGGAAGTAGTTGATGGTCAAATTATAATTATATTCAAATATGGGTAACACTTTATAATAGCATTCAGTAATAAAACATGTGTAAGGAATGTACAGTTTGCTCACCATTTATTAATCATTACTCCCAAACTTGTTAAATGTTACTCAGGTATTCTATTCTCAAATGTGTAAAATACTGGTATATGCATTAATGATTATGTACAACAGTGCTGGAAATCACAGTAGACACTTCAAACTCAACATACTGGTTGTGAACAGTACCACTTCTCTCACTACATCACTGCTGCCAGGTCAGGGGTCACACCAGAGCAACTCTCTCAGATGCCGTGGAGTCTGAATTAATATAGATATTGGCAACACTTTATAATAACACTATGTAATAAATAATTTATAATGTTTATTCTGACTCCACATCATTAATGTCTCAATACTCTCACATTTGTTTTAGTAAGCTTCACACATTCACACATTGATAAACAACTTTTATGGTATGTAAAAATATTTTATAAGATCATTCAAAAGATGTTTAATTAACGAACGTATAAACCATTAACTGATCATTAGTAAAGTAGTTTTGCAGTCCCTAATCTAAAGGGAAGAATATTCACACTTTCTTAACTTATAAACAATTTACTAATCATTAGTAAAGTCATTTTGCAGAATCTAAAGGGAGGACTATTCACACTTTCTAATACTTTATACATTTTTTGAACAGTGACCAGTTTAATTTATCACATTTATCACATAAAGATGGACATGCTATTGGTAGACAATACTACCTGATTCTACTTAAGATCTCAAAATAATCTAGAACAAACGATAAGCACACAACACTCATTAAACACACTCATTAAGCGCTGTTGTGTGAATGATTTTTTTTATTTTTTTATTTTTTACCTTTATTTAACTAGGCAAGTCAGTTAAGAACAATTTCTTATTTTCAATGACGGCCTGGGAACAGTGGCCTGTTCTGCCTGTTCAGGGGCAGAATGACAGATTTGTACCTTGTCAGCTCGGGGGTTTGAACCCGCAAACTTCCGGTTACTAGTCCAACGCTCTAACCACTAGGCTACCCTGCCGCCCCAGGGTAGCCTAGTCTTCTGAATCATTATTACAGACTATAAAAGTTGTTAATAAATGTGTGAATAACCAGCTTACTAAAACAAATGTGGGAGTAATGATACATGAATGATGAATAAACTATTTACTTAGCAAGTGTTATTGCAAAATGTTACCAATCTCTATATTCATTCAGACTCCTCAACATCTGAGAGAGCTGCTCTTGAGTGACCCCTGACCTGGCAGCAGTGATGTAGTGAGAGTAGTGGTAGTGAGAGTAGTTATTGTGTTCATAACCAGTATGAAGATGTTCAAGTGTCTTCTGCGGTCTCCTGCGCTGTTGTGTTGAATCATTAATGGATATAGTAGTATTTACACATTTGAGAATACCTAGTTTATTAACATTTAATTAAAGGTGGAGTAATGATTAATACATGGTGAGCAAACTGTAAATGACTCACAAATGGTTTATTACTGAATTTATAAAGTGTTACCCATAATTGGATGTTCTTACATTTGACCCTTAACTACACCATTATACCATTGAGACAGACTTGTACGTTATCTGATATCATGCAGCATTGTACATTTCAACTGTACTACACTTGATAAAGACGTCTTGCCTCAATTGAGCCCCTAGAGAGAGATGTTAAACAACATATAGCGTGAGTCATGACGTCCTCAGAATGTAATATTAGAACACTAGATACTATTTATCATGAAGTAACATGGGACAACCACAGCCTTAGGTATTTGGAGTACACAATGCACAATGACTACAATGTATTTTATAAAACAAGCTTATGCCGCCTTATGCCTTCTCCAAGTCATTCCATTCCAATCCAGCCAAATCATTCACTATCAACACCACATGTATCTATGATAACAACACTGAGATAAGTAATGTCAGTGTATTGTGAGAATACCTAGCTGAGTAACATTTCACAAATGTGGGCTTAATGGTGAACAAACTGGAAATTCCTTACAAATGGTTTATTACTGAATGTTATTATAAAGTGTTACCCATAATTGCATATTCTTACATTTAACCATCAACTACTTACACAATACACAGTTTAGTTAGATCTGGACGTTATCTGATATCATGCAGTATTGTACATTTGAACTTTACTACACTTGATGAAGACGTTGTGCCACAATTGAGCCACTAGAGGGAGATGTTAAACAACATATAGAATGACTCATGACGTCCTCAGAATGTTCTATTAGAATACTTACTATTTATCATCAAATAACACTTAACATGCACAGAAGTATGCGTTCTCCAATTCAAGTGTTTTCCTTTTCCGGTGTGTTGTTTTCTCTGATTTAAACCAAAAAGACTAAGACATGTCATTTCCATTTCATTTAGTTGAATCAATCATCTCCAAAGCACTAATAAAATAATTTCCCACACAACAATGACAACTCGTTCAGAATAAATCATGATTAGCAATTTAATCAAGTTAGCCCTCCTCAACAGCTTCAGCGGTAGCCCCCAGACCCTCGGTACAAGGACCATCTATAATACAGTTCTAATTACTGTATTGTAACAGTAAACATACCTTCCACAAAATCTTGTGATTGTGTGAATGTCACGTTTGTGTCATTTTTTATTCATGACTTAATTTGGTAACACTTTATAATAATGTTCAGTAATAAGCCACTTGTCTACAGTCATTTACAGTTTGTTCCTAATTTACTAATCATTAGGTCCCACATTTGTTAAAAGTAAGTAAGCTATGTATTCTCACATGTATAAATAACTTTTAAATGATATTTTAATGATTAATTAATTTACTAATCAAGTATTTTTGCAGTCACTAATCTAAAGTGAGAGCTATTTGTATCTTTGGAACTATTAATCAATGTTTTGGGTGACCTGTGTAATTTCTCACAATAAGTAGACATTTAAGGTGTCAAAATGGGCTAGAACATATCACTAGTTGTAATGTATACGCTTGGAGTCAGGAAGCAGGTGCAGAAGGTAAGTTTAATGATGAGAAAACAGATAAACAAACAGATAAACAAAACAGGAGAAGAGTACTGAACAAAACCAATACTGCCTGATGACTGAGGCTACATGAAGGGAGAGTAATCAGGGTGGTGATGATGTCTAGGTTTGCACAATGTGGGTTGCCAAGACCGGTGGTTATCAGACTGACGACGTCGAGCTCTGGAGGGAGGGAGCAGGAGTAGGCGTGACAGTACCACCCCCCCCAATGTGCGACTTCAGCCCCAGGATGACTATGGCCAGGAGGACGTACCTGAGGGCGAGGAGCGGGTCTGAATGGTGGATGTGGAAATACCGGATGATGTTGGTGTCCAGGATGTCTGCCACCAGAACCAAAGAGCAATCCTCAGGACCGTACCCCTCGCAGTTCGCCAGGTACTGGAGCCGACCCCCACGACATCGGGAGTCCAGGAGGGACCTATAACAGGCTGGGGTACCCTCCATGTCCAGTGGAAACGGAGGATTGTTGCGGGGGACGGCATCAGTCAGGGGACCAGGAACCACCGGCCAGAGAAGGGAAACATGAAAGGAGGGTGAGATCCGATAGTTGATGGGGAGTTCTAAACCTCATTGACCCTCCGGAGGACTTTGAAGGGCCCCACAAACTAGGGGCTCAGCTTCTGGTAGAGCAGGCGGAGCGGGAGGTTCCAGATGAGATCACCAGGATGGAGCACAGGAGCCTCACTGCGATTGCAGTCCGCATGATCCTTCTGATGGCGAAGGGCGCGCGGCGTTCCACACCTCCTCTGCCCGCCAGAACCACTTGTCTACTGAAGCCCTCAGTCTGGCTCGGGGTCCACGGAGACATGGCCGGCTGATATCCCAGGACGCACTGGGAGGGAGTAAGCCCAGTGGAGGAATGACGAAGCGAATTCTGTTCGAAACATTTATGAAGTATTAAGAAAGTTTGAATAGTCTTCACTTTAGATTAGGGACTTCAAAACTACTTGACTAATGATTAGTAAATGGTTTATACAGATAGTTACTAAACATCTGATGAATGATCTTCTGAATCATTATTACATACTATAACAGTTGTTTATAAATGTGTGAATAACTAGCTTACAAAAAACATGGGAGTAAATGAAAACCCTAATCATTGGCGACTCCATTACCCATAGTATTAGACTTCAAACGAATCATCCATACACTGTTTACCAGGGTGCAGGGCTACCGAAGTTAAGGCTAATCTGAAAATGGTGCTGGCTAAAGCTAAAACTGGCAAGTGTATAGGGTATAGGGATATTGTTATCCACGTCGGCACCAACGATGTGAGGATGAAACAGTCAGAGGTCACCAAGCGCAAATAGCTTCAGCGTGAAAATCAGCTAGAAAGATGTGTCAGCATCGAGTAATTGTCTCTGGCCCCCTCCTAGTTAGGGGGAGTGATGAGATTTACTGCAGAGTGTCACAACTCAATCGCTGGTTGAAAACCGTTTTCTGCGCCTCCCAAAAGATAGAATTTGTAGCTATTTGGCCCTCTTTCTGGGACTCACCCACAAACAGGACAAAGCATGGCCTGTTGAGGAGTGATGGACTCCATCCTAGCTGGAGGGGTGCTCTCATCTTAACTACGAACATAGACTGGGCTCTAACTCCCCTAGCTCCACAATGAGATAGGGTGCAGGCCAGGCAGCAGGCTGTTAGCCAGCCTGCCAGTTTAGTGGAGTCTGCCACAAGCACAGTCAGTGTAGTCAGCTCAGCTATCCCCATTGAGACCGTGTCTGTGCCTCGTCATAGGTTGGGCAAAACTAAACATGGCGGTGTTCGCCTTAACAATCTCTCTGGAATAAAGACCTCCTCCATTCCTGCCATTATTGAAAGAGATTGTGATACCTCACATCTCAAAATAGGGCGACTTAATGTTAGATCCCTCACTTCCAAGGCAGTTATAGTCAAATAACTTTTCACTGATCATAATATTGATGTGATTGGCCTGACTGAAACATGGCTTAAGCCTGATGAATTTACTGTGTAAATGAGGCCTCACCTCCTGGTTACACTAGTGACCATATCCCCCGCGCATCCCGCAAGAGCGGAGGTGTTGCTAACATTTATGATGGTAAATTTCAATTTACAAAAAAATGTAGTCTTTTGATGTTCTAGTCATGAACTCTATGCAGCCTACTCAATCACTTTTTATAGCTACTGTTTACATATATAGCGTTCCTCGCTGAGTTCCCTGAATTCCTATCGGACCTTGTAGTCATGGTAGATAATATTCTAATTTTTGGTGACTTTAATGTTCACATGGAAAAATCCACAGACCAACTCCAAAAGTCTTTCGGAGTCATCATCGACTCAGTGGGTTTTGTCCAACATGTCTCCGGAACTACTCACTGCCATAGTCACACTCTAGACCTAGTTTTGTCCCGTGGAATAAATGTTATTGATCTTAATTTAGACTGAAAAGCAGTGCCGAGCACCTATGAATGGCAGGTCTTACCCTTCGCAACGATGTGTAGGCCCTGCTGTGCCATCTATGCCCTCCAGAAACATTCTCAGGACCACCATGATGGCAACACAGATGTTCAGGAGTCAGTCGAGCACACCTTCTATGTTGACAAAGGTCTCCAAAGTCTACCCATGGGGACCGAAGCAAAGTCGTTGCAGGACAGGCTGCAAAGCTGCCTCTTGGCCGGGGGGGTTCAATGGGCCAGTAACATTACCTCTGTGGAACACCTTCCTCCAGAAGGGAGGTCAAAGAGCAGTGAGCTATGGCTCTCCCAGACCACCATCCACAAGAACCAATTCTGGGCCTGAGCTGTTATCCAGACACCCTCGACTGCAAACATCGACCTGTCCAGAGAGAAGAGGAACCAACCTTCAGGGTCATTTACAGAGTTTACAAGCCAACTCCACCTTATCCTCCAGTGACAGGGTGGTCAGATCCTCATAGTGTTACGATATATGGCAAAACCTTCCTCCTTCCTTCAACTGCCCTTGGTACTCCATGGGGCAGCAGTACCAGTCCCCTTCATCATCCTCCTGCCTGACCAGACTCAGTCACTCACAACGTGCTTCTCATGGGGGGATAAGCGACAGATCTCTGCCCCAAACTATCTATGTTGACAGTGATGTCAGTGGTCGACAGTGCTGGTGCCAATGCCAAATCCTGGCTGATCACTTCTGGGCCAACATCAAACCCTGCCTCAGACTGGTGGCCCATCTGATTCCCTTGTCTGATGTCAAGGATGACCCAGAATAAACCAGGCGAGAGCATTTGTGGAGCAAGAGCATAGTCTTTAAATTTGTCACGATTGTCATGATATTGAAATATCTGAAGTCGGTATGGTTTGTAAATTGGTTGTGGGGTGCATTGGCAGAGACACCTGTTGGTGGAAAACGCGTTGCATAGATGTTATGAAATTGGCATCAAAATGTTGGAAATCTGATATCCTCCTAGCTGATCATTGTCTCTGGCCAGCTCTGATCGTAGTGTAGGCCTCATGAAACAGACAGGGAGAGTGAGCTGGTTCTTAGTGGTCGGCGAACCCTCAACCTTTTGGCCCGTAGCCCTGAGTGGCATCGTCTGTGCCACAAAAGCATCCTGAAGTGGCAAAGTCTATACCCATATTTTTAGGGTCGCTACAGTTAGTGTTATTTGTGGTCGTACACATTATTTTGGATACATTTTTTAAGTACAAAGGGAGGGTGGTGAAAAAATTCAGAGTAAATTGTTGACTTTCCCTAATAACTTGAGATGCTTTTGAAACCATTGATTGATACAACTGAACTGGAAATCACATTTCTCAGTCCCATTTTCTTCTGAGAAAACAACACCACAGAAATGGAAAACAACATCAAGGGATAATTGGGTCAGAGTGCAGTGTGGTTGTTCTGATGTCTGACAAATAGTATTTGTCCCCAATATGTAACTGAGACAAAGCCTACCTCAACTTGAAGAAGTATGGTTAAAGGTTGTAACCCCTTAAACTTAATGTTTAATGAAATGAAGTATTTACATATTGGTTCCATTACCCTGTAAGCAGTCTATAAACTGTTCTAATGAGTGAGTGCAATCCACACTTTAGTTTTGGTAGTCACTGCCAACAAAAAATAATTACTTCCTTCAGCACACAAGTGTGACTGTTTTGGAATAAAATGTTCAATATATTTCCTTTAACATCCTCTGTGTTGTGTGCTTATCGTTTAACCATTGATTTGTTCTAGATTATTTTGAGACCTTAAGTAGAATCAGGTAGTATTGGAATGTCTACCAATAGCATGTCCATTTTTTTGTGATAAATTACACTGGTCACTGTTTTGCACACGGTTCATTTATAAAGTTTAAGAAAGATGGAATAGTCCTCCCTTTATATTAGGGACTGCAAAACGACTTTACTAATGATCAGTAAATGGTTTAAAAGTTGATTCATTAACATCTCATGAATTATCTTATGAATCAATATTTCAGACTATAAAATGTGTGAATAACTAGCTTTCTAAAACAAATGTGGGAGTAATGATACATGAATGATGAATAAACTATTTACTAATCCATTATACATTCTTCATTACAAAGTGTTATTATAAAGTGTTATCAATCTCTATATTCATTCTGAGTACACAACCTCTGAGAGAGCTGCTATTGTATGACCCCTGACCTGGCAGCAGTGATGTAGTGAGAGTTGTGGTGGTGTCTGCTGTGGTCTCCTGCGCTGTTGTGCTTAAACATTAACACATAATGTAGTTATTTATACATTTGATAATACCTAGTTTATTTTACATTTAATTAAAGGTGGAATAATGATTAATACATGGTGAGCAAACTGTAAATGACTCACAAATGGTTTATTACTGAATTTATAAAGTGCTACCCATAATTACATGTTCTTACATTTTACCATCAACTACTTACACAATACAGAATTTATTTAGACCTGGACGTTATCTGATATCATGCAGTATTGTACATTTCAACTTTACTAAACTTGATGAAGATGTTGTGTCACTATTGAGCCACTAGAGGGAGATGTTTAACAACAAATAGAATGACTCATGACGTCCTTGGAATGTACAATTAGAATAATTAATATTTATCATTAAGTAACACGGAACAACCACAGACTTAGGTATTTGGAGTACACAATCCACAATGACTACAATGTCTTTTATAAAACAAGCTTATGCCTTCTTATTCTCCAAGTCATTCAAATCCAATCCATCCAAAAGATTCTGTATCAACACCACATGTATCTTTGACGAGAACAATGAGATAAGTCATGTCAGTGTATTGTTACATGAAAGAAGCAATTACAACAATTGTATATTATAACGATGGCTGCATTTCAATCCATCGCATTCACCGATGTCGCATCTGCGGTGGAAGGTGGCAGAGCTACAGCGGTTTTTGTCACACCAGGAGACATCCCAAAAATCGGTCTTTTCATGACAATGTCTGTAGCGTCTCTTCTATGCCCACAAGCTTCACGGGCCTTGTCTGAAGTTGGTACCTCCGATGGGAAAACTTCTGTCTGTAGCATCCGAACGGTTTGGACTACAAACTAATATGACCACACCGTCGACTCTCTCAAACTCCTACATGTTGGTTGTTTTGTATGATGCCCTCAAGACTCACGAAACTCACCTCAAGGTAACCCCGTACCAGTTTTAAAAAATGAAGGGAAGTATGGAAATACTTTAGTGCCAACAAATAGATATAGGACAGACAATTCAAAAGATAGTTCAAAAGGAACTATCTGTTTTTACTATGTATACAGTGTGTTGGGAAAGTATTCAGACCCCTTTAGCTTTTCCACATTTTGTTACATTACAGCTTTATTTTAAAATGGATTAAGAAAATGGCTAAATGATCCATAACATGACCATCTTAAAACAATTCCTAGTCTCAGTTTAGAATCTTTGGAGGGTTCATCCTAGAACCCTCTATGTAGAGTTCCACCAGCCTTATTACCCTTTAATTACCCACAACCTTCATTCAGAATGATTGCCAGGGTAGAGTAGATTTAATACTGACACTACCTCAATCATCTCAACTGGAACAACCATCTCAGTAACGTGTGGAATAAATCCAATTACTAGTAGATTGGATTAGATTGGTTGAAACATTTTATACTACACAATCAATCAAAAGTCATAGATATTGTAGTAAAACAATTCTGCAAAGCTCTCTGCAATAGAGCATGCTGGGAAATATGAGATGGTTCTATGTAGAACCCTTCTTGCCTTCCGAATAATCATTCTTGCTTTCCCAAAAAGGGTTCTTCTGATCCATACGGTTCTTGGTAGAACCCTATCCCTCCACAAAGAACTCTCGTGGAACCCTTTTTTGTGTAGTGGGTAAGTGAACAACTCTTTAATAATGTTAGTTTGAATTGTTCAAGTTTTTCACATCAGAGGGTCCTGTTATCACCTGTAGGCAAGGCTCTTGAATAATAAGGTTCAAAACTCTCAATTTAAGATCAAGCAATTATTAAGCTACATGGGCCTAGACAATCCATATTTGAACATGTTTGATATTTAAGACCATTTGCATTTTGAAAACAATTGCGTCTGGAGTTCCTTCAAAATTAACCAATGTGACATTAATGAGGGGGACAAAGTCAAAAAGTATTTTGTTTATTGAAGATAAAGGCAGATGTTGACTGTGACCTAAAATGGCTCCGGAGAAGGCTGACGTTCTACGTGTCCCTAACCGATTGTGTTTTTATGTTTATTTTTTTACTTAATTTGTTCATAATTTTGCTGCTACCATCTCTTATGACCGAAAGTAACTTCTGGACATCAGGACTGCGATTACTCACCACAGACTGGCAGAATCCTTTTATTCCTTTAACGAGTCTGACGAGCCCGACGCAAATTATGTACTAGGCCCAGATCCTCCTGATTTGCATGAGAAAGTGGCCAAAGGGCAAGCTGCCTTCTGAGAATTTGTAGGCGATCGAATAAACCCCCACTTCCTTCCATTCTGCTAGCAAACATGCGATCTTTGGAGAATAAAATCGATGACTTATGCGGAAGATTAAACTATTAACAGGACATTCAAAACTAATCTTATGCTTCACAGAGTCGTGGCTGAACGACAACACTATCAACATACAGCTAGTAGGTTATACGCTGTACCGGTAGGATAGAACAGCGGCATCTGCTAAGACAAGGGGTGGCAGGCTATTTATTTTTGTATATAACAGCTGGTGTACGATATCGAAGGAAGTCTCAAGCTATTGCTCGCCCGATGTAGTGTGGTCTAAAGTTATCTTGAGATACTCTATCTACCTAGTTTTCATCTGTATTTTTCGTAGCTGTTTACATACCACCACAGACTGAGGCTGGCACTAAGAAATCATTGAATGTGCTGTATTCCGCCATGACCAAGCAAAAACGCGGCGTTCCTTGTAGCCGGGGACTTTATAACCTCTTACAGCTACACCCTTGGTTGAAAACAACCAAATCTAACTGCCTATAGCTCAGGCCCAGAACCAAGGATATGCATATTCTTGGTTTCATTTGAAAGAAAACACTCTGAAGTTTGTGTAAATGTGAATTGAATGTAGGAGAATATAACACAATAGATCTAGTTTAGATAATACAATGAAAAAACCATACGTGTTTTCTTTTTATTGTTGTATCAGCTTTTTTTAAATTAAAATGAACAAAACAAAACAAACATTTAGATAGGATGATGGGGACAATTTCAGTGAAAAACATATGAGGGCAACAGTACTTGTGCAAAGTTTCAGAATGCTAACTTCCAAAATGAGTGTGCTACATGACATCTATCATGAAGTCATCAGGGTGTCCCACAGAAGTAGCCCAAATGTACACAAGTGGCCAAATTGGTGAAGTTATACATTTTGAATGGAATAACTATATTCAACATGCCAAAATGGTATTCCAACACCCCCCTTTCAATATTTGGAAGACCCTCAGTCACACTCACACAATATTGTGCTGCTGATGCCAGGAGCCATAGCAGTCTCTTTCTGTTGTAAAGCAGAGGGTCACCAAGCATGTGGTGCAGGTGATGGGGGACTTCGTTTTGCAAAGAACACAGCGATGCCTCCATGCTGTGCCCTTTTGGCCCTAAGGCAGATCCATGCCTGCAGAAAGAAATTTAGGCAGATGAACACCACTTGTGGCAGGAGCAGAAGGGACAGAGGTAGAGGGGCCAGAACATGGTGCTGTAACCAGAAAGCTCCTTGATGAGCAGCTCTCTGAAGGCTAGCTGTGAGAGGGGGGCTTTCCACAGCTCTTAGCCATTTCCTTGTGTAGGATGAATGCATTCACCACAGCAATGTCGATGAAATGATAGAAGGTCTTGTACCATTTCATCGTCTTATGGAGAACATTGTAGTAGCCTATCACACCTCCCATGCTCTTGTTGCAGTTGGAATCGGGGCATTTTTTGCGGTCCATGCCCCAGTAGCGCTGAGACAACAGGTGTCCGGCTGGATGAACCAGCTTCAGTGGGAGATGGACACCTTGGCACTGGGGGCTCCCATTCGGAGTCAGTGTCACTGTGAAAGAAAATGCTCAGTTAGAATAGTTTCACATATGAGCCCTGTATCAACAGGTATAATGAACAGATATATATAGAGTACAGGGAACATAAGGTTGAATATATTATTTTAGACCTGCTAGAACTACTGTCTCATTTATATTATGACAGACCAGCTAGATCTACTGTCTATATTATGAAATTTCAGCTAGATCTACTGTCTCTATTATATTATGACAGACCAGCTAGATCTACTGTCTTTATTATATTACAACAGACCAGCTGTTTCTACTGTCCACTTTGGTCATTGTTGTAGGCCTGCCCTCCCCTCAACAGCCTCATAGGCTATTTCATGTGGGGGTGGGGTGGGGTGGAGCGGCAGACACACGCATCTCGGCCATGCTCCCTCTAATCCACAATATGTGTATATATGCACACACAACATACCCCCACCCACAATGTATAGCCAACGTGTACTTTACACATTTCATTACATTTTTATATATTGCTATTAAAATTTTACAAAAAATCACATTTCATGTGATTAATTTCAAACAACGGCATTAGCAAGAGAAGAACTTACCAGTCCAAAATGATGTCCTCTCCGTTCAAAAAATATTCAAAGCTATGCTAGCTAAATGAATAGTCCTCCAACAATCTGTCTCACTTTCCCAACAATCTATCTCACTTTCCCGATCAATTTCTTCTAAAATTGTGTGTACTCTATATCTAGACTTAGATTTAGCTTTCCCTGACTTAGTCGCCATACTGACAAGCGGTTCAGAAAATGTTTCGTGTTAGGCTATAAACATTGATTTTATCAAACAAAAGACCATTCATTGTGTAACAATGAGCATTGGGATTGCAAACAGAGGAAGATCGTCAAAGGTAGACAATTTATTTTATTGCAGTTTGTGATGTTACACCTGTGCTGGTTGAAATAGTTTTTTTATGGGCTCTGCTGTCAGATAATCGCATCGTATTCTTTCGCAGTAAATCCTTTTTAAAATCTGACAACGCAGTTGGATTAGCAAGATTCTAGGCTTTCGACATTTGTGAGACACTTGTATTTTCATGAATGTTTAATATGAATATTTCTGTAGCGATCACCGTATGTTGTCAAATTTAATCCCGCTAACGGGTTCGGTGCGCAAAGAGGTTAACCTATAGCGTCGAGCAATTCCGTATCCGGGAGCGTAATCATAGCCTCAAGCTCATTACCATAACGTTTCCTATTCATGAAAGTCGCAAATGAAATGAAATAAATATATTGAAACACAAGCTTAGCCTTTTGTTAACAACACTGTCGTCTCAGATTTTCAAAATATGCTTTTCAACCAAAGCTACACAAGCATTTGTGTAAGAGTATTGATAGCCTAGCATAGCATTAAGCCTAGCATTCAGCAGGCAAAATTTTCACAAAAACAAGAAAAGCATTCAAATAAAATCATTTACCTTTGAAGAACTTCGGATGTTTTCAATGTTCATTTTTTCCAAAAAGATTATTTGTGTAGACGAAATAGCTCCGTTTTGTTCATCACGTTTGGCTAAGAAAAAGACCGGAAAATGCAGTCATTTACAACACCGAACTTTTTTCCAAATTAGCTCCATAATATCGACAGAAACATGGCAAACGTTGTTTAGAACCAATCCTCAGGGTGTTTTTCACATATCTATTTGATAATCTATCAGTGGTGGCAGTTGGCTTCTCATCAGAAGCAAACGGAAAAATACTGCAACTGGAGATTACGCAAAAATTGCGACAGAGGACACCAAGCGACCACCTGGTAGATGTAGTCTCTTATGGTCAATCTTCCAAAGATATGCCTACAAATACGTCACAATGCTGCAGACACCTTGGGGAAAACGTGGAAAACATAAGCTGACTCCTAGCTCCTTCACAGCCATATAAGGAGTCATTGGCATGAGGCGGTTTAAAAAAATGTGGCACTTCCTGATTGGATTTTTATCTGGGTTTTTTCTGTAACATCAGTTCTGTGGCACTCACAGACAAAATCTTTGCAGTTTTGGAAACGTCAGAGTGTTTTCTTTCCAAAGCTGTCAATTATATGCATAGTCGAGCATCTTTTCGTGACAAAATATCTTGTTTAAAACAGGAACGTTTTTCATCCAAAAAATAAAACAGCCCCCCCTATATCCAAGAAGTTAATGGAGGGAAACTTAATAAATCCATTTTACAACATTTCTATCAGCATGTTAAATGTGCATCCAGAGGGAATAAAAAACTCTGGACCAACTTTACTCCACACACAGAGATGCTTCCAAAGATCTCCCTCCATTTGTCAAATCTGACCATAATTCTATCCTGATTTCTGCTGACAAGCAAAAATGAAAGCAGGATGCACCAGTGACTAGATCAATTAAGTGGTCAGATGAAACAGATGCTAAGCGACAGAACTGTTATGCTAGCACAGACTAAAATATGTTCTGGGATTCCTCCAATGGCATTGAGGAGTACACCACATCAGTCGTTTGCTTCATCAATAAATGCATCGACGACATCGTCCCCACAGTGACCGTACGTACATACCCCAACTAGAAACCATGGATTACAGGCTACATCCGCACTGAGCTAAAGGCTAGAGCTGCCGCTTTCAAGGAGCGGGACTCTAACTTGGAAGCTTATAAGAAATCCCGCTATGCACTCCGACGAACCATTAAACAGGCAAAGCTTCAATACAGGACAAAGATCGAATCATACTACACCGGCTCTGGCTCTAATCGGATGTGGCAGGGCTTGCAAACCATTAGACTACAAAGGGAAGCACAGACGAGAGCCGAGAGCTGCCCAGTGACACGAGCCTACCAGACGAGCTAAACTACTTCAATGCTCGCTTCGAGGCAAATAACACTGAAGCATGCATGAAAGCAGCTGTTCCGGAAGACTGTGTGATTATGCGCTCCACAGCCGATGTGAGTAAGACCTTTTAAACAGGTCAACATTCACAAGGTCACAGGGCCAGACGGATTACCAGGACGTGTACTGCAAGCATGCACTGATCAACTGACAAGTGTCTTCACTGACATTTTCATCCTCTCCCTGTCTGAGTCTGTAATACCAACATGTTTTAAGCAGACTATCACAGTGCCTGTGCCCAAGAACACTAAGGTAACCTGCCTAAATGACGACCAACCCGTAGCACTCACGTCCGTAGCCATGAAGTGCTTTGAAAGGCTGGTCATGGCCCACATCAACACCATTATCCCAGAAACCCTAGACCCACTCGAATATGCCTACCGCCCTAACAGATCCACAGATGATGCAATCTCTATTGCACTCCACACTGCCCTTTCCCCCCTGGACAAAAGGAACATCTATGTGAGAATGCTATTCATTGACTACAGCTCAGCATTCAACACTGTAGTGACCTCAAAGCTCATCACTAAGCTAAGGACCCTGGGACTAAACACCTACCTCTGCAACTGGATCCTGGACTTCCTGACGGGCTGCCCCCAGGTTGTAAGGGTAGGTAACAACACATCCACCATGCTGATCCTCAACACAGGGGCCCCTCAGGGGTGCGTGCTCAGTCCCCTCCTGTTCTCCCCGTTCACCCATGACTGCACGGCCAGGCACGACTCTAACACCATCCTTAAGTTTGCCTGAACAACGACGAGACAGCCTATAGGGAGGAGGTCAAAGACCTGGCCGTGTGGTGCCAGGACAACACCCTCTCCCTTAACATGATCAAGACAAAGGAGATGATTGTGGACTACAGGAAAAAGAGGACTGAGCACATCCCCCATTCTCATCAATGGGCTGCAGTCGAGCAGGTTGAGAGCTTCAAGTTCCTTGGTGTCCACATCACCAACAAACTAACATGGTCCAAGCGCACAAAGACCATTGTGAAGAGAGCACGACAAAATACATTCCCCGTCAGGCGACTGAAAAGATTTAGCATGGGTCCGGAGATCCTCAAAATGTTCTACAGCTGCACCGTCGAGAGTATCCTGGTATTGTAACTACTCGCACTCTGACCGCAAGGCACTACAGAGGGTAATGAGTACGGCCCAGTACATCACTGGGGCCAAGGTTCCTGCCATCCAGGACATCTTATACCAAGAGGTGTCAGAGGAAGACCCTAAAATTGTCAGCCACCCTAGTCATAGACTGTGTACAGACGTTGAAGACGGACATGCGTGAATTATCATGCTGAAGCATGAGGTGATGGAGGCGGATGAATGGCACTACAATGGGCCTCAGGATCTCGTCACGGTATCTCTGTGTATTCAAATTGCCATCAATAAAATGGAATTGTATTCGTTGTCCGTAGCTTATATCTGCCCATACTATAACCCCACAGCCACCATGGGGCACTTAACAAAATGTGGAATAAGTCAACAGGTCTGAATACTTTCCGAATGCACTGTATATCATAAGATAGTGTTGCAATTAAAATTATTTTGAAGACCAATACATCCTTAACTATTACAACACTTTCAGTAATGGTTACAGAAATGTTTTACTTGCTTTGACTGATATGCGTTCTTTACTATCAACCTTGGTTGAATGCAATGACGGTACGTTACTAAGGACAAGAGCGCCCGCTAAATGACCAAAATGTAAAAATGAAAACACGCAAAGAACACTGGGTAATATGTAGCTGCATGGGCAATTCCAGTAATATACTGTCAATTAGATTACGGTAACATTTTTAGTACCATAAAATTCATTGCCATAAAATTGATTACAGTCACTGTACCGTGAAATGAATTACAGTAACTTACTGGCCAATTGCTTCCAGAAAGTTACTGTATATTTTACAGGGAATGTTTTAATGTGGTTCCAGTTGCACCTACTGGGACAGCACCAGTCTGTGGTTGGCCTCATGGCACAATATACAGGGACATGCTGAGGACCTATGGGTCCAGGAGGATCTTGAGATCTTCATTTCCAACTGAGCTGCTCCACTGGCTGCAGGACGGACATGTTGAAGAACCAATGTTTCTCCACACAGCCGTGGCAGCTGCTGCTCCAGCCTGACACCAGTCTACCTGCAGGGGACAGACAAAACATTAGGTTCACAGATAGGTTTCAATTTAGAATGTCAAATCAAATTGTATTAGTCACATGGGCCGAATACAACAGGTTCACCTTACAGTGAAATGCTTAAATACGAGCCCCTAACCAACAAAACAAATACAGATAAGAATAACAAATACAAGTAACAAGTAATTAAAGAGCAGCAGTAAAATAACAATAACGAGACAATATACGGGGGGTTACGGGTTAGTTGATATATATGCATATGCATATGTTGGTAGAGTTAAAGTGACTATGCATAGATAACAGAGTAGCAGCGGTGAAAAGGGGGGTGCAAATAGTCTGGGTAGCCATTTGATTAGATGTTCATCTTTTGGCTTGGGGGTAGAAGCTGATTGTGTAGTATAAAATGTTTCAACCAATCTAATCCAATCTACTAGTTATTGGATTTATTCCACCCGTTACTGATATGGTTGTTCCAGTTGAGATGATTGAGGTAGTGTCAGTATTAAATCTACTCTACCCTGGCAATCATTCTGAATGAAGGTTGTGGGTAATGAAAGGGTAATAAGGCTGGTGGAACTCTACATAGAGGGTTCTAGGATGAATCCTCCAAAGATTCTAAACTGAGACTAGGAATTGTTTTAAGATGGTCATACTATGGATCATTTAGCCATTTTCTTAATCCATTTTAAAATAAAGCTGTAATGTAACAAAATGTGGAAAAGCTAAAGGGGTCTGAATACTTTCCCAAAGCACTGTATACATGGTAAAAACAGATAGTTCCTTTTGAACTCTTTTGAATTGTCTGTCCTATATCTATTTGTTGGCACTAAAGTATTTCCATACTTCCCTTCATTTTTTAAAACTGGTACGGTGTTACCTTGAGGCTAGTTTCGTGAGTCTTATACAAAAACAACCAACATGTAGGAGTTTGTGAGAGTCGACGGTGTGGTAATATTAGTTTGTAGTCCAAACCGTTCGGATGCTACAGACAGAAGTTTTCCCATCGGAGGTACCAACTTCAGACAAGGCCCGTGAAGCTTGTGGGCATAGAAGAGACGCTACAGACATTGTCATGAAAAGACAGATTTTTGGGATGTCTCCAGGTCTGACAAAAACCGCTGTAGCTCTGCCACCTTCCACCGCAGAAGCGACATCGGTGGATGCGATGGATTGAAATGCAGCCTAGGCCAAAAAATAAAGCTTCTCTAGCTTAAGGATGGATTTTGATGGGGAGGCCTGTTTTGTCATGGGCAGCCCCATTGAGGGAGTTCACCATTTTTAAATAGTCAACACATTAACATCAACACGCCACTGTTACGATCAACTAGGAGTGGTGGGTGGAATCAGGCGCAGAGAGCAGGGTTCAGTCGTTTGTCAAATTTATTCACCAGCGCAACAAAACAGTCACGCCAACACACAGAGCGTATATAAGTTGCCAGTCCAAACAACAGGACAAAAATAGTCCGGAGAATAAAGACACAAATAAATCACACCATCAAACACAGCGTAACAAAAAACAAGCCCGCACAAATACCCAGCGGGCCTAGTGCCCTTAAATACCCTACAAACAAACCCTAATACAAAACAGGTGTACCCAATTACTCAATAACCAAAACAAACGGAAAGGGAATCGATGGCAGCTAATAGGCCGGCGACGAAGACCGCCGAGCACCGCCCGAACAGGAAGAGGCACCATCTTCGGCGAGGTTCGTGACAGTACCCCCCCCCCCCCCCCCCCGCCTGACGCGCGGCTCCCGCAGCGCGCCGACCCCGGCCTCGAGGACGACCCGGAGGACGAGGCGCAGGGCGATCCGGGTGGAGGCGGTGGAAATCCTTCAAGAGGGAAGGATCTAAAATGTCCCTCCCCGGTACCCAGCACCTCTCCTCCGGACCGTACCCCTCCCAGTCCACGAGGTACTGCAGGCCCCTCACCCGGCGTCTCGAGTCCAGAATAGCTCGTACTGTGTACGCCGGGGACCGCCCGATGTCCAGAGGGGGTGGAGGGACCTCCGGTACCTCACTGTCTTGTAGGGGACCAGCTACCACCAGCCTGAGGAGAGAAACATGAAACGAGGGGTTAATACGATAATAAGAGGGAAGTTGCAATCTATAACACACCTCGTTTATCCTCCTCAGGACTTTAAATGGCCCCACACACTGCGGCCCCAGCTTCCGGCAGGGCAGGCGGAGGGGCAGGTTTCGGGTCGAGAGCCAGACCCTGTCCCCTGGTGCGAACACCGGGGCCTCACTGCGGTGGCGGTCAGCGTCTCTCTTCTGCCGTTCACTGGCCTGCCTGAGAGAACCCTGGACTGCCCGCCAGGTCTCTCTAGAGCGCTGTACCCACTCCTCCACCGCAGGAGCCTCGGTCTGACTCTGATGCCACGGAGCCAGGACTGGCTGGTAGCCCAGTACGCATTCGAATGGCGACATATTCGTGGACGAATGCCGAAGAGAGTTCTGGGCCAACTCTGCCCACGGGACGTACCTCGCCCATTCTCCTAGCCGGTCCTGGCAATACGACCTCAGAAACCTACCCACTTCCTGGTTTACTCTCTCCACCTGCCCATTACTTTCGGGGTGATAACCAGAGGTAAGGCTGACCGAGATCCCCAGACGCTCCATAAACGCCTTCCAAACCCGGGACGTGAACTGGGGACCCCGATCGGAGACGATATCCTCTGGAACCCCATAGTTCCGGAAGACGTAGGTAAATAGCGCCTCTGCAGTCTGTAGGGCCGTAGGGAGACCAGGCAATGGGAGGCGACGGCAGGACTTAGAGAACCGATCCACAACGACCAGAACGGTAGTGTTCCCCTAAGATGGGGGAAGATCAGTAAAGAAATCCACCGAGAGATGGGACCATGGCCGTTGTGGAACCGGGAGGGGCTGTAACTTCCCTCTAGGAAGGTGCCTAGAAGCCTTACTCTGGGCGCATACCGAACAGGAAGAGACATAGAGCCTCACATCCCTAGCTAAGGTGGGCCACCAGTATTTCCCCCTAAGACCCCGCACTGTCCTATCAATCCCTAGATGACCCGCAGACGGTAGTGTGTGGGCCCACCGAATCAACTTATCACGGACACCAAGCGGTACGTAACTTCGACCAGTCGGACACTGTGTAGGCGCAGGTTCAACCCTCAACGGCCGCGCGATGTCCGTGTCCACCTCCCATACCACTGGGGCCACCAGCCGAGAGGCTGGAAGGATGGGAGTGGGTTCGATGGACCGGTCCTCGGTGTCATAGAGACGGGACAGCGCGTCGGCCTTAGTGTTGAGGGAACCTGGTCTGTAAGAGATCGTAAATCTAAAACGTGTAAAGAACATGGCCCACCTAGCATGACGCGGATTCAGTCTCCTCGCTGCTCGAATATACTCCAGATTACGGTGGTCAGTCCAGATGAGAAAAGGGTGTTTAGCCCCCTCTAGCCAGTGTCTCCACACCTTGAGGGCTTTTACCATAGCAAGCAACTCCCAGTCCCCCACATCATAGTTCCGCTCCGCCGGACCCAGCTTATTAGAAAAGAAAGCGCAGGGATGGAGCTTCGGTGGCGTGCCCGAGCGCTGAGACAGCACGGCTCCAACCCCAGCCTCGGACGCATCCACCTCCACTATGAATGCTAACGAAGGGTCCGGATGCGCCAACACGGGAGCCCCAGTGAACAGTGCCTTCAACTGGTTGAAGGCTCCATCAGCCTCTGCTGACCACCGCAGACGCACCGGCCTCCCCTTCAGCAGTGAGGTAATGGGCGCCGCTACTTGACCAAAACCCCGGATAAACCTCCGGTAGTAATTGGCAAACCCTAAAAACCGCTGCAGCTCCTTTACCGTGGTCGGAGTCGGCCAATTACGCACGGCGTTAACGCGGTCACACTCCATCATCATCCCCGAGCTGGAAATGCGATAACCCAGGAAGGAGACGGCTGGTTTGGAGAACACACATTTCTCAGCCTTGACGTATAGGTCATGCTCCAGCAGTCGCCCAAGAACCTTGTGCACCAGGGAAACATGCGCGGCGCGTGTGGTAGAATAAATCAAGATGTCATCAATATAGACTACCACACCCTGCCCGTGCAAGTCCCTGAGAATCTCTTCTACAAAGGATTGGAAGACGGCTGGAGCATTCTTCAACCCATACGGCATGACGAGCTACTCATAGTGGCCTGATGTGGTACTAAACGCTGTTTTCCACTCGTCTCCTCCCCGAATATGCACCAGACTATACGCGCTCCTGAGGTCCAGTTTTGTGAAGAAACGCGCTCCGTGGAATGATTCCACCGCCGTAGCGATGAGAGGTAGCGGATAACTAAAACCCACTGTGATCGAATTGAGACCTCAATTATCAATGCACGGACGCAGACCTCCCTCCTTTTTCCTCACAAAAAAGAAACTTGAGGAGACGGGTCACATGGAGGGCCTAATGTACCCCTGTCTCAGAGCTTCCGTGACATATGTTTCCATAGCCAGCGTCTCCTCCTGTGACAGTGGGTACACATGACTCCGGGGAAGTGCAGCGTTCTCCAGGAGGTTTATCACGCAATGCCACCGTCGATGGGGTGGTAATTTGGTCGCTTTCTTCTTACTAAAAGCGATAGCCAAATCGGCATATTCTGGGGGAATGCGCACAGTGGAAACCTGGTCTGGACTCTCCACCGTCGTGGCACCGATGGAAACTCCTATACACCTCTCTGAACACTCGTCTGACCACCCCTTAAGAGCCCCCTGTTTCCAGGAAATAAGGGGATTGTGAATAGCCAGCCAGGGAACCCCCAACACCACTGGAAACCCAGGTGGATCAATAAGGTAGAAACTGATCCTCTCCCTATGATTCCCCTGTGTTACCATGTCCAGCGGAATCGTGGCCTCCCTGACCAGCCCTGACCCTAACGGTCGGCTATCTAAGGAGTGCACGGGGACAGGTGGGTCTATCTGCACTAACGGAATGCCCAATTTACGGGCGAGTCCACGATCCATAAAACTCCCAGCTGCACCTGAATCGACTAGCGCCTTATGCTGAAGAGAGGGGAAAAACACAGGATTTTTTTTTTACAAAAACATGTGACCAACAGGGAGCTCTGGGTGAATTTGGTGCTTACTCACCTGGGGTGGCCGTGGAGTGTTCCACCGACCATCTCGACTCCCAGAGGGACTCCTCCAACACCGGTCCAAAGTGTGTCCTCTCCGTCCACAATAGGAGCAGGAGGAGCCCCCTCTGATCCCCCTAGATGCAGCTCCTCCCAACTCCATCGGAGTGGGAGTGGGAGAGCTGGAAGGTGGAATTAACAGGACCCCTTCTGAACGCCCGCGGGCAGCAGGCAGGTTGTCTAATCGAATAGACATGTCTATTAGTTCATCCAGGGAGAGAGTTGTGTCCCTGCAAGCTAGCTCCCTGCGGACGTCCTCCCGGAGACTACACCGGTAATGGTCCATCAGGGCCCTGTCATTCCACCCAGCACCAGCAGCAAGGGTCCTAAACTCCAACGCAAAGTCCTGCGCGCTCCTCGTCTCCTGTCTGAGGTGGAACAGTCGCTCACCCGCCGCTTTATCCTCTGGTGGATGATCGAACACAGCTCGGAAACGACAGGTGAACTCCAGGTAGTTGTCCCGAGCCGAGTCTGGACTGTTCCAGACCGCGTTAGCCCAGTCCAGGGCCCTGCCCGTTATTAAACAGGAGACGAGGAGGCTCACACTCTCCTCACCTGAGGGAGCCGGACGCACGGTAGCCAGGTAGAGCTCTAGCTGGAGCAAAAATCCCTGGCACCCAGCCGCCGCTCCATCGTACTCCCTCGGGGGGGAGAGACGCAGTGCGCCGGACCCAGAGGACGACGTAGGTGGAGTAGGTGGTGTCGGCAGTGGGGGAGCTGGGGTAGACGTCGGTAGACCACTCCTCTCCCATCGTTCCATCCTCTCCATCATCTGGTCCATCGCGGTACCAATCCGATGGAGGACAGCTGTGTGGTGATGGACGCGCTCCTCCATAGTGGGGAGAGGGGTGGTCGCTGCTCCTGCTGACTCCATTTCTGGTGGTGCGAGCTTCTGTTACAATCAAAAAGGAGTGGTGGGTGGGATGAGGCGCAGAGAGCAGGGTTCAGTCGTTTGTCAAATGTATTCACCAACAAAACAGTCACGCCAACACACAGAGCGTATATAAGTTGCCAGTCCAAACAACAGGACAAAAATAGTCCGGAGAATAAAGACACGAATAAATCACACCATCAAACACAGCGTAACAAAAAACTAGCCCGCACAAATACCCAGCGGGCCAAGTGCCCTTAAATACCCTACAAACAAACCCTAATACAAAACAGGTGTACCCAATTACCCAATAACCAAAACAAACGGAAAGGGAATCGATGGCAGCTAATAGGCCGGCGACAACGACCGCCGAGCACCGCCCGAACAGGAAGAGGCACCATCTTCGGCGAGGTTCGTGACAGCCACAGGATATACCCCATTGGACTTTGGGCTCTGCTGGGAGTTTACCTCATAGCCTATGGGATTTTCATTGAATATTTAATGGAGGAGGATGGTGAATGTGATCTATATAACATACCAATATTCCTCCTTATACCATCAAACACAGACACAAAATTGAGCAGTTCAGTCATCTGCACCCAATATATCTAGCCTTCAACATAATTCTCATAGCGTACATATTTGTACCTCTGTTGATTCATATGCATTGAATTGTGTCCAGTCTCTGTTTTAGAAAGATTTGTACAGAGATGAAATGATCAATTTAGATCATACAAGGATAAAACCTTACCTTAAACTGAGGAGATCTTTACATTTTTCTGTTAAATGGCTGCATCTGCTGTCCTTTCAAATTAAAATCCATATGTTTCAGTTGGGCAGTTAGGTTCCAGCAAGAAACCCCACCAACTAAGGAGGTTCCTCGGTGAAACCCACCTCCTGTGGGGTTCTTGGAAGAACCTTTTGGGGGCCATTTTCGGTGCCAAAAACCCTTATGTTCTTGAAAGAACTTAGAGGATCTTAGAAGAACCCTTGTTGAACCCCTAATTTTTAGAGTGTACAGGGATGTAGTGCCGTCATAGCGCGAGGGTGAATATAACGAGCTGGTAAAAATATGTCTGGAAATGTTATTCTGATAAATTCTAAATTAATTATATTTAATTACCACAAAATTCTATGAAAACGACACACTAAATAAATGTTCAAAAAAAATAATTCAAGAAGATCTATAAGCACATTCCCATAAAACGGATTGACATCATTGATTGGCATTCGTTTAGGACGTGAAGAATTATCATTCACCGTTGACAGTGATGGCCTATTTTGAAATTAGTTATGCTTAACTGTCTGCGACGGCATTACAAATATACATTTTTCTTGAGACAAAAAGCCTGTGCTTTGGCATAGGCAGATGTTGCAATTGGAGGATGCATTTTGTGCCTATTCTACAGTAATATTCAATGGGCTATATCTGTCGGTACAATGATGAGAAATGATGACCTCATAAAGATTTGCTCTTCCCATAAAACGTTAGGTGATTGTTGCAGTCACTCATTAGAGCAGTTCATAGACTGCTTACAGGGTAAGGGAAACAATATCAAAATACGTTCATTACATCTAAAAGGTTACTACATTTAATAAACTACAAGTGATGTTGTCCAAATACGCATGACTTCATCAAAATGTGGGGGGAGACTTTATTCAGAGGTGTATTCATTTTTGAAAACTGTTTTGGTTACTTCATGATTCCTTACGTGTTATTTCATAGCTTTGATGTCTTTACTATTATTTTACAATGTAGAAAATAGTACAAATATAGAAAAACCCTTGAATGAATATCTAAAACATTTGTCCGGTACTGTATACGGACGGGTAAGATAGTCTGGATAGCTACATTTTCAGATATTACGCGTTTCTAATTTTGTCAGAAAGTCATTTCATTTCAAAGTTATAGTGTACTGTTAGCTTGCGAGCTAACGTTAGCTGGCTGGCTTGCTTGGTAACGTTACGTGTTTGATCTGTGTAGTAATATTATTTGTATCTCAGAGCCCTTTGCATTGCTAGATATAGCCTAATGTTAACTAGCTAACATTGAACATGGTTGTTTAGCTACCTGCTGATTCATACAGTGTTCATTTAGCTAGTTTGCTACATGTCTAAACAATAGACTCCACTATGAAAGTAACAATTTCAATAGATTGTTTGATGAATATACAAACGCTCAACACCCATTGAATATGGCCGGTGACAGTAAACATTGTCAAAAAAGCATAATTAAATTGTTGCCAGCAGCACAGTTGAAGTCACCAATGCTCTGGATAACATGAAAACAGCCCAACTAGCTCTGCTAGGCCGAGTAAAGTGGTCAGAGTGGGGTGCTCTCTCATCATGTGTCTGGAAGTAGCTAGCAAGCTATCCAACGCTAGAGGAGTGCTGTCTACTTCCCGGTGATGCCCAGTCATGTGTGTAGGCCTGTCCCCTCTACATCGACTTCAAGAACGTGGTTCTGGCAGGTCTACATCACCCCACCACAAGGCTACCTGGCCACCTCCTGCCACGGAAAGTGCCTGTTACCGCTGAGCGGCACCAATCACACCATCCTGCAGACACTTTTTTGCTGGGGTCTCAGGACTTTTAAGGTTAACTTGAAGAAAGTGGGTGGTTGGTGGAGTATATTTAAGGAAAGGTTTGTTTGCCATGTTTTGTGCTTCATTTGTTTTGTATCACTCATAATAAAACCCTTATATTCAGTGAGTCTCCTGTAATGAAAAGGCGTTGGTATTATTCAGACAGATGGTCTCTTCTCAGTTTGATACAGAAACACTTTTCACCTAACATAGAATGTTCAGATAGAAATGTACTTCATAGAACAGACATACTTCTCTTTCATATAGAATGAGTCATATTATACCTGTCAGTCACAGATTGGGAACTATACTGCCATCCTATGGCCACTGCACATACTGACAACAACCCCTGCCCACTGGGCACAGACGTCAATTCAATGTCTACTCCATGTTGATTCAAAAAGAAACAAAGCTGATTCAACAAGTTTGTGCCCAGTGGGTTTAAAGCTCTGCAGAAAAACTGTTTTTAAACTGGGCTTTTTACTCCAGCATTTTGGACATGCCCCCCTCATTTGAAGAGAGTCACACGTTTTTGGAAAACTTCACTTGTAGTGTATTAAAGGTATTAAGCCTTTAAATGTAATGTTCAGTTAAATTATATATTTAGATATTGGTTCCCTTCCCCTGTAAGCAGACAATGAACTGCTCTAATGAGTGACTGCAATCCACACTTTGGTTTTGGTAGTCACTGCCAACAGACAAGAATGTTATCATTTTCAGACAAAACACAATACTTCCTTCAGCACACTATTACAACAGAGTGACTGTTTTGTAATAAAATGTTCAATATATTTCCTTTAACGTCCTCTGTGTTGTGTGCTTATTGTTTAACCATTGATATGTTCTGGGTCGTTTTGAGACCTTATGTGTCATCAGGTACTGCTGGAATATCTACCAATAGCAGGTTCATCTTTTTGTGATAAATTACACTGGTCACTGTTCAAAACATTTATAAAGTATTAATAAAGTCTGAATAGTTTTCACTTTAGATTAAGGACTGCAAAACTACTTTACTAATGATTAGTACATGGTTTATAAGTTAATTCATTAAACATCTTCTGGATGATCTTATGCATCACTATTACAGATTATAAAAGTTGTTTATAAATGTGTGAATAACTAACTTACTGTAATGAGAGTAATGATACATGAATGATTAATAAACTATTGACTTATTTACTAATCCATTATACATTCTTTATTACAAAGTGTTATTATAAAGTCTTACTAATCTCTATATTCATTCTGACTCCACAGCATCTGAGAGAGCCGCTCTGGTGTGACCCCTGACCTGGCAGCAGTGATGTAATGAGAGTAGTGGTAGTGAGAGTAGTGGCTGTGAGAGAAGTGGTAGTGTTCATACCCAGTATGTTGAGGTTAAAGTGTCTGCTGTGGTTTCCTGAGCTGTTGTGTTGAATCATTAGTGGATAGAGTAGTTATTTATACATGTGATAATACCTAAGTGACTAACATTTAACAAATGTGGAAGTAATGATTAATAAATGGTGAGCAAACTGTAAATTCCTTACAAATGGTTTATTACTGAATGCTATTATAAAGTGTTACCCAAAGTTGCATATTCTTAAATTTGACCGTCAACTATTTACACAATACACCATTGAGATAGACTTGGATGTTACCTGATATCATGCATATTGTACGTTTAAATGTTAATGCACTTGTTGAAGTGAGCCACTAGACACTAGAAGGGCAATTCCAGTCCTCTGTGGCCTGATTTTTTTTACACTTTTTCACCATCCCTAGCTAACACATGTACTATGAAAACATTTGTACTATGAACGCCTTAATTTCAGAGTTAAAATATGTTTAGCTGTCACTTTGAACCATGGATAAAAGAAAGCATAAATTAATGGATTAATTAAGGAATTAACAAGAGGCAGAAAGCCGATGATAATTGATAATAAATTGTCAATTACAAAAGTAAAAAAGAAAACAAATAGAAAGGGAATCCAACAATTGAAATAGTTGAAAACAACAATAGATAGAGTTTTTGTTGCTTTTCTCTCAGACTTATTTGCCCGTACAGTTTTAACACCAGACACACTGGGAGCCTCTTTTGAAAATACATTTCTGGCCTGTGATGTGGCCACCACAAAGATTTTCATATAAAGTGTCATAATAATAGAGCACGGGACAACCATTGTAATTACAAGGTCGATGATATTACCCCAGATTGACCCTTCAACAATAAAACATTCTTTCAAACACCTACTGGGTGTCTGTACATTGACAAAGTTTTTTACAATAGCAGCACGGTATATGATACAACAACACCAGGTAATGGATATACAACACATCATTCTTGTTGTTGTTATTTTAGAGTGGTACAATAAGGGATCACACACAGCAACATAGCGGTCAATAGATATCAAGACCAAATTGCCCAGAGATAAAGAAGTACATAAAAAAGTAATGTAGATATGAAACACACAGAAATATTCTCCAAAACCCCAGCATGATTCCATTAATGCTACAGTCACTACTGGTATCACAATCAGTCCCACCAGGAGATCTGATACAGCCAGAGAGAGGATGAGCAGGTTGGTTGGAGTGTGGAGCTGCTTGAAGTGAGAGATGGAGACGATCACCAGTATGTTCAAAAATACTGTAACTGCTGAAATCAATGAGAAGAAGATGTACAGTGTTATGTAGATAGATGTCGATAGAAAAGCCTTTCTGCATGAAGAGTTTCCGTCTTGAAAACAATATTGAACATCTTCATTTTTCTCCATTTGTAACAAATGCTGAGGTCCTGCTGCTCCTGCTTGGTTCTGTGTGTGACCTTGTCAGGTCCGCCTTTTGACTAACTCTGAGCTCTGCCTCTCTATTTATCCCTGAGCTACTGACACTCCCCTCCCAGGAGCCTCTCTGTGCACATACACACACACACACTAACAAACGGTTAGATAAACAAATCATTTGTGAAAACATGATGTAATGTATGACAGGATTGGATGTTCCTGTGCCCACCTAGCCTGTCCTTCAGCCTTATTGATAGTCCGAGATGATAGAAAAGGTACATTTACTCAACTGAGTATTTTAATGGGGAAAATATAGCATGGGTGATGTTTTGGTCTCTCAAAGGCTATTTTACATTGGAAACTGTGTAAGACTAAATGTTTTGGGCGATGTCAGAGCTCATTTTGGACCATAAGCCACAAGCTCAGGACACATGATGGCCCATCACATGTCAGCTGGTCAGTGTGTAGGAAAGTTGACAGTAGGGAAGTTGATGAGATAGCATAAGTTTATGGTGTACATGCTAACAGCAAATGCAATCAAAATAGTGGCATCCCATAGACCATAAAAATGTCGATCTGAACTGAATTATTAATACATCACTTGTCTGAGCCGCTGAACTGCGACTCCACTTTGTCTCCATACTGACATTTTGCCTGTTTGTGTCCCTGATCTGTTTCACATGTCTTTGTGATTGTGTCCACCCCCCTCCAGGTGTCTCCCTTTTTCCTCATTATCCTCTGTGTATTTATACCTGTGTTTCCTGTCTGTCTGTGCCAGTTCGTCTTGTTTGTTCAAATCAAATGTATTTATTCATAAAGCCCTTCTTACATCAGCTGATGCCACAAAGTCCTGTACAGAAACCCAACCTAAAACCCCAAACAGCAAGCAATGCAGGTGTAGAAGCACGGTGGCTAGGAACAACTCCCTAGAAATGCCAAAACATAGGAAGAAACCTAGAGACGAACCAGGCTATGAGGGGTGGCCAGTCCTCTTCTGGCTGTGCCGGGTGGAGATTATAACAGAACATGGCCAATATGTTCAAATGTTCATAAATGACCAGCATGGTCAAATAATAATAATCACTGTAGTTGTCCAGGGTGCAACAAGTTAGCACCTCAGGAGTAAATATCAGTTGCCTTTTCATAGCCGATCATCGAGAGTATCTCTACCGCTCCTGCTGTTTCTAGAGAGTTGAAAACAGCAGGTCTGGGACAGGTAGCACGTCCAGTCAACAGGTCAGGGTTCCAAAGCCGCAGGCAGAACAGTTGAAACTGGAGCAGCAGCACGGCAGGTATACTGGGGACAGCAAGGAGTCATCATGCCAAGTAGTCCTGAGGCATGGTTATAGGGCTCAGGTCCTCAGAGAGAGAGAAAGAAAGAGAGCATTAGAGAGATCATACTTAAATTCACACAGGACACTAGATAAGACAGGAGAAATACTCCAGATATAACAGACTGACCCTAGCCTCCCAACACATAAACTACCGCAGCATAAATACTGGAGGCTGAGACAGGAGGGGTCAGGAGTAGATACATAAGTTGTTTCTAAACTGTAAAACAGATACAGTGCATTCGGAAATTATTCAGAGCCCTTGATTTTTCCCACATTTTCTTACATTTACTTAAAGCCCTATTTTAAAAAATGTTGAATATTTTTTTTCCTCCTTATCAATCTACTCACAATACACCATAATGACTGTAAGAATATTTTAAGATAATACACAACGCTGAGGACTAACGGTCAAGAGGAAATCAACAATCAATGGAAATAGTGTTTTTCTGTAATAGTGAATGAATGATCATTGGTTCAGAGACATGGAAGGATTTTGTCTAGGCGTTGAGCCTGAAACTAGATGCCTGTTATTTGGCTATTGGCCCAGTTTTATTGCAAGAAATTTTAATTGGTCAACCAAAGGTTAGGGTTGGGTTATAAAACTGCATCCTATCTTTGTTTTGTGGAGAGAATCACTGAGGACAGCGGAGAATGAACATCTACCTCTCAGCACAACATCTATGATTTGTCCTCTTTGAATAAACCTATTTTCTCCCCTTGATTTGTTTTGTGGTCTGTGTTATTGAAGAGTAACATTAACTTCTAACCTAACAAAAAAAAAAACAGGTTTTATTTTTTGGGCAAATTCATAAAACATTTAAAACTGAAATGTACATAAATATTCAGACCCTTTACTCAGTACCTTGTTGAAGCACTTTTGGCAGCGATTACAGGGTATGACTACATAATTGGCACACCTGTATTAGGGGTGTTTATCCCATTTTGCCTTGCATATCCTCCCAAGCTCATTCAGTTTGAATGGGCAGCGTCACTGCACAGCTATTTTCAGGATTCTCCATAGATGTTCCATCGGCTTTAAGCCCGAGCTCTGGCAGGGCAAGTTAAGGACATTCAGGGACCTGTCCCAAAGCCACTCTTGCGTTGTCTTGGCTCTGTGCTTAGGGTCATTGTCCTGATTGATGTTAGGTGAACTATCGCCCCAGTCTGAGGTCCTGAGCGCTCTGGAGCCGGTTTAATCAATGATCTCTCTTTACTTTGCTCCATTCATCTTTCCCTCAGTCCTGACTAGTCTCCCAGTCCTTGCCACTGAAAAACATCCCCACAGCAGGTTTCTTCCACCACCATGCTTCACCACAGGAATGGTGCCAGGTTTCCTCCAAACGTGACACTTGGCATTCAGAGCAAAGAGTTCAGACCGTCTCAGGAGGTTCCGGACCGTGAATCTTCTCAGGAGGTTCTGGACTGTGGACCGTCTCAGGAGGTTCCGGACTGTGAAACGTCGCCGGAAGCTCTGGACTGGGAACTGTCGCCGGAAGCTCTGGACTGGGAACTGTCGCCGGAAGCTCTGGAGACGCACTGGAGGCATGATGCGTGGTGCCGGCACTAGTGGTACCGGGGTGGTGACACGCACCTCAGGGCGAGTGCGGGGAGGAGGCACAGGACGTACTGGAATGTGGAGGCGCACTGGAGGCCTGATGCGTGGGACCGGACCGGGCTGATGACACGCAACTCAATGCGAGTGCGAGGAGCAGGAACAGGAGAGACCTGACTGGGAAAGCGCACTTGAGGGAGAGAGCGAGGAGTTGGCACAGGACTCACTGGGTTGTGAAGGAGCACTGGAGACCTGGTGTGTATAGCCGGCATCAATTGTTCTGGAACTTTAACACACTTCTCAGGACGAGTACGGGGAGCTGACTCAGGTGGCACCAAACTGACAACACGTTCCTTTATTCCAAATCCGTGCATCCTCCACCAATTCAACAACACTCCCATTTCTCTCCCCTCCAAATTCTCCTTCTTCTCCCAGACTGGCTCTGGTTCACTCCTCGGCTCCGCTGTCTGCCCCATGTGCCCCATGTGCCCCTCCCTCCCCATTTTTTTTTATTGGGGTTTCTGTGGCTCTTCTCTCCTGCTATTATGTCGTCCCAAGTCCAGTGTGTTCTCTCCCTAATCTCCTCCACAGACCAGGAAGCCATTAACTCCCGGGCACGCAGCTTGGTCCGTTGTTGGTGGGATCTTATCGTCGAAAAGATTGGACCAAGGCGCCGCGTGCGTAGAGTTCCACATATTTTAATAAATCGAAACTCACCAAACAAAACAATAAAAGACAAACGAAACGCGCCGCTAATAATAGTTCTAACATGCAACTATCCATAGACAAGATCCCACAAATCACAAATTAGGAAATGGCTGTCTAAATATGATCCCCAATCAGAGACAACGATAAACAGCTGTCTCTGATTGGGAACCATACCAGGCCAACATAAACCATTAATCATCTAGATGACCCACCCAAGTCACTATCTGTCACGAATTCCGTTTCCTGAGTCTGTTTTTTGCCTATGTTCTGTCCTGGAGAGTTTTTCCGGCGTCCTGGAACGCACCCTGTCTGGTTGCCGGGCAATGTAGCCAGTTGGGGTTTCTGATTATCCGCACCTGTATCCCATCAGCTATCTGCACACCTGGTCCTGATCATCATCTCTCCTCTTCATAAGCCCGGACCTGACATCCATTCCCTGCCGGATCGTTAGCCATGAACATTACTCACCCGGATCATTTACCCCATTCCCGCCTGGTCGTCAGAAGATTCCGCTTCCCCATTGGATCCACGTATTTACTCCCATCAACTCATCACCGCTACTCGCTACACCACCTGGATATATCTACCCATTCACTTGTAAATAAATACTCACCTTTTTCCTACTCTCCTTGTCCTGGTCTGCTTCTGGGTTCGACTTTGAAGAATCGTGACAGAACGATCCGGCCAAGAATGAACCCAGCGGACCTGGATTCCGTTTGCCATGCCATTACCCAGCAGGGGAGGACATTGGGACAACACAAGACGGAGCTACAGGAGATAGCGGTTGCAATCCAGAAATTATCTGCTAGCTTGACACAGATCCAGGATCAGCTCAGTTTGCTGGTGATTCATTCACCACCTATTTCACCCATCTTACCTGCCGTGCCTGATGCATTTTCCTTCCGTGAACCCAAGGTACCGACGCCTGATAAATATGAAGGGGATTTGGGAAGATGCCGTTCGTTTCTTATGCAGTGTGGGTTAGTGTTTGATCTGCAGCTCCATTCTTACGCCACTGACAAGGCTAGGATAGCCTTTGTTATTGAACTGCTGCGTGGAAGAGCTCTGGAATGGGCTTCAGCCATTTGGGAACGACAGGGGACCTGCATGTCTTCATACCAGGAATTCACGGGAGAGCTGAGAAGGCTTTTTGATCATCCAGTCCGAGGTAAGGACGCAGCTAAACGTTTGTTCACTATTCGCCAAGGAGCTCGCAGTGTGGCAGACTTTATGATCGAGTTCAGGACATTGTCTGTGGAGAGTGGTTGGAATGAGGAGTCACTACAAGCGGCTTTTTACCAGGGGTTGTCGGAGCAACTCAAGGACGAGCTGATATCCTATCCAGAGCCTAGTGATCTAGACAGCTTGGTCACTTTATCTATTCGGGTAGATAATAGAGTCCGAGAGAGAAGGAGGGAGAAGCAGTGGGGCCCATCCAATCAATCAGCAACTCGGTTACCATTCGGTTCAGGAAGTAAACCAGAACGTATTGATCGTTATTCCCCACACGGGATTAGTGGAGGGGTCTTGCCACCAGATCCTGAACCAATGCAAGTGGGGCGACACGGGCTAACTAAGGAGGAGCGCCAACGTAGACGTGAGACCAACAGCTGTTTCTACTGTGGTAGCTCAGGACATTATATCTCCACTTGTCCACAGCGCTCGTTAAACTGCCCGGCTCGCTAGTTTTGGGAGGAATTTTAGCGAGCCAGATTCAACCTCTCCAGAATCCTGTCAGACCCCGTTTTCCTGCGACCCTTATGAATAAGGATCAGAGCTTAGAGATTAACGCTTTTATCGATTCAGGTGCCGATGGCAGCTTTATTGATGCCGACTTGGTGGAACAGCTGGGGCTTTCTAAGGAGCAATTGCCGGAAGCCATTGAAGCAACCACTCTGAACGGCAGTAGTCTGGCACGGATCACTATGAGGACTGAACCGGTTAAGATGTTGTTGTCAGGGAATCATTCAGAGTTGATCTCCTTCTTCATTCTGTCCTCACCCCATGTTCCTCTGGTTATTGGTTACCCCTGGCTGAAGGAACACAATCCCTCGTTTGATTGGGTGACGGGTAAGGTAACTAGTTGGAGCATTGATTGTCATGCTAACTGTCTTAGGACTGCCTGTTCTCCTGCCATTTCCAGTCAGGTCAGTGACTCTGTTCCTCCTGATTTGTCCCTGGTTCCAGAAACATATCACGAGTTGGGTGAAGTATTCAGTAAACAGAAGGCTCAGTCCCTTCCTCCCCACCGACCTTATGACTGTGCGATTAATCTGTTTCCTGGAGCCTCCTTACCCATGGGACGGTTATACAGTATCTCTCGACCTGAACGTGAGGCCTTGGAGACCTACATCAAGGAGTCTCTAGCTGCAGGTCTCATTCGGCCCTCGTCATCACCTCTGGGAGCAGGATTTTTTTTTGTGAGCAAGAAGGATGGCTCTCTTCGACCGTGTATTGATTATCGGGGTTTGAATGATATTACGGTCAAGAACAAGTATCCCCTGCCCTTGATGAGCTCGGCTTTCGATTCTTTACAGGGTGCTACGGTTTTTACGAAGCTTGATTTACGTAATGCTTATCATTTGGTTCGGATCAAGGAGGGAGACGAGTGGTTGACTGGGTTCAATACTCCGATGGGACATTTCGAGTACCAGGTGATGCCGTTTGGACTGACCAACGCTCCTGCTGTGTTCCAAAGTATGGTGAATGACGTTCTGAGAGATATGATTGGTATTTTTGTGTTTGTTTACCTGGATGATATCCTCATCTTCTCGAAGGAGCTTTCTAGCCACGTTCAGCATGTCAAGCAGGTCCTGCAGCGGTTATTGGAGAACCGTCTGTTCGTGAAGGCTGAGAAGTGTGATTTTCACGCCCACACGGCATCCTTCCTCGGTTACATCATCTCCAGGGGAGAGCTCAAGATGGACCAAGAGAAGGTTCGGGCGGTTCGGGATTGGGTCCAGCCCGGTTCGAGATTGCAGCTCCAGAGATTCCTGGGGTTTGCAAATTTTTATCGGAGGTTTATCCGTGATTACAGCCGGGTGGCCGCCCCTTTAACTGTACTGACGTCTTGCACCAGAAAATTCTGTTGGTCTCCTGAGGCAGACCGAGCATTTCTAGATTTGAATAGCCGATTCACCAACGCCCCGATTCTCTCTCAACCTGACACTTCCCGTCAGTTCGTTGTGGAGGTGGATGCGTCTGATGTGGGGGTGGGCGCCATCCTGTCCCAGCGTAGCTCCACTGACGGTAAACTCCATCCCTGCGCCTTCTACTCTTGTCGTCTTTCTCCAGCTGAAAGAAACTACGATGTGGGTAACCGGGAGCTTCTCGCTGTGAAGCTTGCCTTGGAGGAGTGGCGTCACTGGTTGGAGGGAGCGGAGCAACCGTTTGTGGTCTGGACTGACCACAAGAATCTGGCTTACGTGCAATCGGCTAAACGTCTCAACTCTCGTCAGGCCCGGTGGGCTTTGTTTTTTGGACGCTTCAATTTTTCCCTGACGTTCCGACCTGGGTCGAAGAACGGGAAGGCGGACGCCCTGTCCCGGATGTTCTCCAAGACGGAGGAGAGTGAGGCCAAGACTGAGACGATTCTTCCCCAGAACGTTGTCGTGGGAGCCGTTACATGGAGGATTGAGGAGGAGGTGATGGCGGCTCTTCGGACACAGCCCGGGCCCGGTAACGGTCCACCCGGTCGGTTGTTCGTGCCTGAGTCGGTTCGTTCTGCTGTCCTTCAGTGGTCCCACGCCAGCAAGATAGCTTGTCACCCTGGTGTTGCTCGGACTATGGCGCTACTGCGCAGACGATTTTGGTGGCCTGCCATGGGAGAAGATACCCAGAGGTTTGTTGCCGCTTGTCCTGTTTGTGCGCAGAATAAGAGTACCAATCGGGCCAGCTCTGGGCTTCTTCACCCCCTACCTATTCCCCGACGACCTTGGTCGCATCTGGCCCTGGATTTTGTCACAGGGTTGCCCTCTTCTGTTGGTAACACGGTTATTCTGACCATTGTGGATAGATTCAGCAAGTTTGCCCACTTTGTTCCCCTCTCCAAGCTGCCTTCTGCCACTGAGACGTCCGAGATACTGGTTAGGGAGGTGTTCAGGGTCCACGGGTTGCTCTGTGACATTGTTTCTGACCGTGGTCCTCAGTTTACCTCTGCTGTCTGGAAATCCTTCTGTTTGGCCATTGGAGCTACAGTCAGTCTCACATCTGGATTTCACCCCCAATCTAATGGTCAGGCGGAGAGAGCCAACCAGAAGATGGAGTCCACGCTGCGTTGTCTTGTCTCCTCTGATCCCACCTCTTGGTCATCTCAATTACCCTGGGTCGAGTATGCCCATAATACCCTTCCTTCATCTGCCACTGGGATGTCCCCCTTCCAATGCCTGTACGGATACCAACCTCCCTTGTTTCCTTCTCAGGAGAGGGATCTTTCGGTCCCTTCTGTCCAGGCCCACATTCGTCGTTGCCACCGGACCTGGCATCGGGCCAGGAAGGTTCTCCTTAGAGTTTCTGACCGGTATCAGATCCAGGCGAATCGTCGCCGTATTCCTGCTCCCGCTTATACCATCGGAGATAAGGTGTGGTTGGCTACACGGGATCTTCCTCTACGGACTGAGTCGAGGAAACTGTCACCAAAGTTCATTGGTCCGTTCGTGGTGGAGAGAATCATTAACCCTGCTGTGGTCCGACTAAAATTGCCGGCAACGCTTCGAGTACACCCCACCTTTCATGTCTCCTGCCTCAAGCCGGTTCACCTCAGTCCTCTGTTGCCCCCTCCTCCTCGTCCTCCTCCTCCTCGGATGATCGGAGGTGGTCCTGTCTACACGGTGCGCCGCATCATGGACTCCAGACGGCGGGGTCGAGGGTTCCAGTATTTAGTGGATTGGGAAGGATATGGTCCTGAGGAGAGGAGTTGGATTCCTCGGCGTCAGATCCTTGACGATGACCTGCTTCGTGACTTTTACCGCCTCCACCCTGGCGCTCCGGGTAGTCCGCCCGGTGGCGTTCGTCGGAGGGGGGGTACTGTCACGAATTCCGTTTCCTGAGTCTGTTTTTTGCCTATGTTCTGTCCTGGAGAGTTTTTCCGGCGTCCTGGAACGCACCCTGTCTGGTTGCCGGGCAATGTAGCCAGTTGGGGTTTCTGATTATCCGCACCTGTATCCCATCAGCTATCTGCACACCTGGTCCTGATCATCATCTCTCCTCTTCATAAGCCCGGACCTGACATCCATTCCCTGCCGGATCGTTAGCCATGAACATTACTCACCCGGATCATTTACCCCATTCCCGCCTGGTCGTCAGAAGATTCCGCTTCCCCATTGGATCCACCTATTTACTCCCATCAACTCATCACCGCTACTCGCTACACCACCTGGATATATCTACCCATTCACTTGTAAATAAATACTCACCTTTTTCCTACTCTCCTTGTCCTGGTCTGCTTCTGGGTTCGACTTTGAAGAATCGTAACACTATCACGCCCCAACCAACAGAGAATAAACAGCTCTCTATGGTCAGGGCGTGACATACAGAGTTACAGTCATATGGAAATCAGTCAATTGAAACTAATTCATTAGGCCTATGGATTTCACATGATTGGGAATACAAATATATATATGTGGGTCAAAGACATACAAAAGTATAGGGACACCCCTTCAAATTAGTGGATCTGGCTATTTCAGCCACACCCGTTGCTGACAACGGGTGTGAACTCGATCACACAGCCATGCAATCTCCATAGACAAACATTGGCAGTAGAATGGGCTTACTGAAGAGAGAAGTGACTTTCAACGTGGCACCGTCATAGGATGCCACCTTTCCAACAAGACAGTTCGTCAAATGTATGCCCTGCGAGAGCTACCCCGTTCAACTGTAAGTCCTGTTATTGTTCAATGGAAACATCTAGGAGCAACAATGTCACAGCCACGAAGTGGTAGGACACACAATCTCACAGAACTGGGAAGGCAGGAATCCTCTGTCCTCGGCTGCAACACTCACTACCGAGTTCCAGACTGCCTCTGGCAGCAATGTCAGCAAAATAACTGTTCGTCAGGAGCTTCATGAAAGGGTTTGCATTGCCGTGCAGCACCACACAGGCTTAAAATCACCATGCACAATGCCTACTTTTGGCTCGTGTGGTGTAAAACATGCCACCATTGAACTTTGGAGCAGTGAAAAATGAATTCTCTGGAGTGACAAATCTGGATTTGGCACATGACAGCTTTGGAGTTTGCCAAAAGGCACCTTAAGTACTCTTAGACCATGAGAAACAAGATTCTCTGGTCTGATGATACCAAGATTGAACTCTTGCTCTGAATGCCAAGCGTCACGTTTGAAGGAAACCTGGCGGATGCCATGAGAATGCTTCCTGCCCCAATGCATAGTGGCATCTGTATAGTTTGGTGGAGGAAGGAAAATTATCTGGGGCTGTTTTTCATGGTTTGAGCATGACCCCTTAGATCCAGTGAAGGGAAATCTTAACACTACAGCATTAAATTACATTCTAGAATTTGTTTCAACAGTTTTGGGAAAGCCATTTCCTGTAAGAGCATGAAAATGCTCCTGTGCACAAAGTGAGGTCCATTCAACAATAGGTTTGTCGAGATAGGTGTGAAAGAATCTGACTGGCCTGCACAGAGCCCTGACCTCGACCACATCGAAAACCTTTGGGATGAATTGGAACGCCGACTGCAAGTCAGGCCTAAACGGCAAAATATTGTATGATGCAAAAGGAATCATCAAACTGTATGATGATGTGGTCGGTGAGACTTTGATTCTTGAAAGTCAAATATCTTGAAAAGTTGACATGAGACACTCAAATCATGTTGGGACTGTATCAACAGTGGACTAGTAAAAAAAAAAACTAAAGATAGTTTTTGAGTGTAATTTCCCTTTAAGGGAATAATCGCTAACCTCTAGGCAACTCTACACTATTAGCCACAATCCAGGGTCAGTGATGCAGCACCACCCCGGGCTGCATCACGTACGTGCTCTAAAGAAGTTAACACAGCCATCTACACAGACGTCAGCAACGCAGCCAAGGAGAAGAGCCTGGAGGTATATGTAAACAACAACCTCAGAATACTACAACATGTGTGTGTGTGTGTGTGTGTGTGTGTGTGTGTGTGTGTGTGTGTGTGTGTGTGTGTGTGTGTGTGTGTGTGTGTGTGTGTGTGTGTGTGTGTGTGTGTGTGTGTGTGTGTGTTTTAATACACAGTATGTGTGTTTTGTCCCTCCAGTTTCCCCATTATCTGTGGTCAGAACCAGGTCCCAGAACATGTGATTGTGGTGGTGAACAACCCTGTGTCTCTAACCTGTGACATCCCTCTTCCTGTTATCACCTGGCTGAACGATGGACACACAGCAGAGCAGCAGACACTTCAACCTCAACATATTGGTCATGAACACTACAACTACTCTCACTACCACTACTCTCACTACATCACTGCTGCCAGGTCAGAGGTCACACCTGTCTTTTGGCATGTTAGATATGTCTATATTGACCCTGGATCATATTATATATGTGTTGATCCTGGATCATGCCCCATGAAATCAGGATGTGCCAACTCAGAGAGGCCATGTATAAAACATTTAATTTCAGTTCTGTACTTGTGAAAATGTCTTGTTATCTTTCAAAAACACTATAGAAAGGGTGTAGGATTGAGACTTGAGTGAGGTTAGGGGGAGGTTAAGTCTGAAAACCTACCTCTTAATGAGTCTCTTGATTAATGCCACCCCCCTATCTGCTAAATGACTTAGATGGAAAATGTGTAGCAGAGGTGAGTTAGACTCATGCTCTCATGATGAGGTAGCCCTGACTGGTACTTTAAAATCAGTGTCACACTCAGTCCAGGAAGGGCTTTTCTCTTGGACTATTGGTTAAGATGTTGGTTTTCCACTCAGGATACCACAGTTCAGATCCCACCTGTGACAGAGTCTCAATTCAGAGGTGGGGTTCTTAACCTGTGCAGGGAAGACTAGTTTAGGGGTGAGGGTTGTAACTGAGGCTGAGGCCTAATGGAAGTTGTACTCACACAAAAGACAATAGAGCTGTACTTAGGTTCACTACAGGTTTGAATGTTTATGCTGTATTGGGGCCTTATTAGGGCCCTGGAGGAATTTGTGTGTCGCCAACACCTTTAATTAGTAGAATTCCTTGGAGTTTTGGACCTCATTGTTCCAGAACCTTGCATACAGGTGATAACAGGACCCTCTGTTGTCAGAAACTTAACCAAGTCAAACTAACATCATTAAGGAGTTACACAGTAGAGACAGTATAGTCCCAATGACATCAGTCACAGAGCACAGGTTGAGTTTTGCTGATGTAATATGCTCTCTAAGAATCATTCAGAGGTGAAATATGTATTTTTTGTCTGTCATTTAGTAGTGGATCTTATCCAGAGCAACTTACAAGAACAATTAGGGTTAAGTGCCTTGCTCAAGCGCACTTCGCCAGATTTTTCACCTAGTCGGCTCTGGGATTTGAAACACTGACCTCTCTCTTACTGGCCCAACATTTAAACAGCTAGGCTACCTGGCACCAGATTAAGAGTTTGCTTTGATTAATCTTGTATATATTGTATGTTCATGTTCACAAGGCTTCCTTATAAATGAGACCTTGGTCTCAATGGTGACCCACCCTGTATGAATACATTTTAAAAAGTTCACAATGTATTAGATGTGTTGTGTGTAACACCTTTAATTGGTAGAGGGATATAAGTGTCCTTATGACAGAGCCCTGCATGTTTTGAATAATATGTGAATATGTAAATGTGTGACTTGTGTACTTTTCCGTACAACATGTAATCTACTGTGTTGTGTTTGTGTATTTGTATGCTTATGTCTCTAAATTAATTTCCATGTAAATGGACAATAAAGTATATGGGATTATAGTGCTAAATTAACCCTCTGGAATCTGACAGAAAAACAACAAACTAGATAAAAAAATATACAAAAATGGAATCAAGTTTATTGGTCACATACACAGATCTGCAGGTGTTATGGGATGTGCAGCAAAATGATTGTGTTACTAGATCCAACAGTGCAGTAGAATGTCTCTACACACATAATCAAAACAAGAAATCAATGAATATATATTTTATGTTCATACATATTTACAGTAGTAGATACAGTGGGGCCTGAAGGGATTGACAGCATTGACACAGATAAATAATGACTGTATAAAATAAGTAATTACAATTTTTTTGTAATTATATTATTTTATACTCATGCAATTGCTCAGTGAATTTTGATTTCTCCCAAAAAGGTAAGGGTAAAAATTATTGACACCTTTTAAAGATTCTTACAAATAAAGTAGTCAAAAGGTCACTATTTTGTCCCATATTGCTAGCACGCAATGACTACATCAAGCTCGTGACTCTACAAACTTGCTGGATGCATTTGCAGTTTGTTGTTTTGAGGCTGCTGTCACCACCCAACTCAGCCCACACCGCCACAAGAAGCCATCATTCACCTGAGGAAGATGAGTTGCCTACACACCTCTCTCATCTAAGGGACTACCAGCTCTGCTTCAGGCCTCCTCAGTGCTCAGGGAGTGACCAGACCCTCACCTGTTGGGAGCTGAAGAAGGAATATGAGTTCCAACATCATGAGCAGCAAGAGATGAGCCTGAGTCACCGCCGCTGGAGCTCTGATACCGCCGCTACTCTCCTGACCACCACAGCTCTAGGCCTCCCCGACTGGAGCAAAATTCACTATCATAAGAGCACCATCACTGGTACTCCCCGAGTCGGCCAGGCTACTCCCAAGAGACGCTACTCCAGGACCTCCCAGCCTGAGTGCTCACCATCTCCACGTGACCATTGGGACCCCCACTACATCCCGATGGCCCAGTAATTTAACAGATCTTCGTCGCTGCAGGCCCCCCGGCTGGAGTCTAAGTCGTGTCTGCCAGAACATCGGCAGTGCCACCTCCCTCCGAGGTGATCCAGCCACTCTCCCGACAGACGTCCCTCCAGGCCCCCCCGGCCAGAGTACAGGAGCGTCAGGTCCACTTCTGCTCCCCAGAGCATCCTAGCTACAAAGTATATGAAATCCAGAGAGCCCAGTCCTCAACACCAAGGTCTGCACCCTTCTCAGCCAGCTCCTCAACTAGCCAGAGTTAAGGAGACTCCCGCTCCAGATTAGAGTTACAGTTTCGGACATTCCTGGAAGGTGTAATGTGACCAGGCTTTGAGTGTCCTGCCCCTCAAGTAGGTCCAGTGTATCCTGCATCCATGTTAGGTTTAGAGTTCTGTCACTTCTGGGTAGGTTTACGGATCCCTTCCTTCCCTGTAGGGTCAGAGTTCCCTTCCCTGTCTGGTTACAGTTCCCTTCCTTCCCTGTAGTTCGCTTCCTTCCTTGAAGGGTGAGAGTTCCCCTCCTTCCTGGTTCCCTTCCTTCCCGGTAGAGTCAGGCATATAGTCCCATGCCATCCAAGTAGGCAAAGTATGTTCTGACCCTCAAGTAGGTCTAGTGTATCCTGCCATGCTAGGCCATAAATTAGCTGCCTCGTTTGCAGGTCTGCAGTCTCCTGCCCAGCTCAGATCGCAGCCCCTTACCTTAGTTGTTTGGCAGTTCCCTATCCCAACAGGCTTTGAGCCCCCTGCCATGCTAGGCCATAAGTTAGCTACTCCATTTGCAGGTCTGCAGTCTCCTGCCCTGCCCAGATTGCAGAACATCTACCTTAGATGTTAGGCAGTTGCCAATCCCAACAGGGTTACAGCATCTTGCCTTACTAGTCCCAAAGTTTGTTGTACTAGGCTCGCAGTCTCCAGGCATAGTCATCCAACAGCTACTTAAAAGCTTCAGTAGGTCATTGGTGTCCAGCTACACTATGTCATTGGTCTCCAGCTACACTAGGGCATTGGTCTCCAGCTGCACTCGGTCTTTGGTCTCCAGCTGCACTAGGTCATTGATCTCTATCTAAACTAGGTCATTGGTCTCCAGCTGGACAATGTCTGTTGTCTCAGGAGTTAGTCGTCCCTCAGTCCCTTGACCATTTGGGCCATCAGGCTCTTGCCCCGCTAGGTTCAAAGGTACCAGTTGCACTAGTAGGGACAGTGCTCTACTATTCTACAAGTCTAGCATCAATGTCCCTTGCAGGTCCAGAGTCATTCTCCCCGTCAGGTTCAGAGTCGTTCTCCCTGTCAGGTTCAGAGTTGTTCTCCCTGTCAGGTTCAGAGTCGTTCTCCCTGTCAGGTTCAGAGTGTTCTCACTGTGACCAGCTCTAGTCGGCCCTCAGTCCACTGCCGTACCAAGCTATAGGTTCTCTGTCCCACTAGGTTTGCAACATCTGCCCTCAGTTGGTCGGCAGCCTCCAGCCTCTGTCGGCAAGCCAGTCAGCTCCCTCAGTGCTACATGCCAAACCACCTGCCCTAGTTCTAGGCCCTGGGTCTCCCGTCCCGCTAGACTACTCTTGGTGTGCATTTAGACAGTTCACAGCCCTCAGGCTGCAACCAGTCACCTATTCTAGGACTTGGCTATATACGTTCCCTGCTTGGATAGATTTGCGGCCTCCCACTATACCTGGCTTGCAGTCCTCAGATTTAGTAGTGGGTTCCAAGTCCCCTGCCCTGCTAGGCCCTCAGCTCCCTGACATCGGGGAACAACCATTTCCTGACCTGGTGGGCCTGATGTCTGTAGCTGCCTCCAGATCCCTGATGATCCTCGCCCAGGGTTCCCCACATGCTCCACCATGGGAGTTAGCACTTTCAGCAGTGGTGAAAGAGTCAACAGCCTCAGCCGCAGCCAGTGAGCTGCCAATAACAGTTGTGGCCGGCATGCCAAATTTGTTCGCCTCAGTAGGCGAGCCACCAGCTTCAGCTTCAGCCGTGTCCAACCTCTGGCACTGCACTCAGCGTATAAGGATGGGGCCCAGCTGCCCTGCACCAGCTGAGTTAGAGGGCCCTCCCCCACCCGCATTGCATTCCATGAAACGGCCCAGGACTGTCTCCGAGGATCTATTTACCTCCCTCGTGGGACGACCCCTAAGCCATGCCTTTTCTGAAGGGTAGAATTAGACACGCTAAGATTAGGCTTTTCAGAGACTTTGGTCTTTTCACCTTTCTGGCGCAGGCGTTCCGCTAGTGACCCACCACGACAACATCTGGTGAAAATGCAGAGCGCCAAATTCAAAATACAGAAATAGTCATAATAAACATTCATAAAAAATACAAGTGTTATGCATCGGCTTAAAAATCAATGTCTTGTTAATCCAGATAACTTTGTCAGATCTCAAAAAGGCTTTACGGCGAAAGCATACGATGCGATTATCTGAGGACAGCGCCCCGCTTACAAAAGCATACAAACATTTTACAACCAAGTAAAGGAATTACAAAATTTAGAAATAGCGATAAAATTAAACACTTACCTTTTGCAACCGTATGAAGCTCTTCAGAGTCCCAGCTACACAATAAATGTTTGTTTTGTTCGATAAAGTCCCTCATATCCCAAAAACTCTGTTTGTTGGCGCGTTTTGTTCAGAAATCCACTGGCTCGAAGGCGGTCAAAACATGCAGATGAATACATCCTAATAGTACCAGTAAAGTTCTTAATCCTCAGGTTGTCAATTGTCTAAGTAATCGATCATATTTCAACCGGACAATAGCGTATTCAATAGAAAGGTAAAACAATGAAGGGCGAGCACTCGGTCACAAGCGCAAATCAGCACTGCCACAGTCCTAGTTTTGGACCTAGTTTAGTCCCGTGGAATAAATGTTGTGGATCTTAATTTTGCCTGAAAATCAGTGCCGAAGGGTCTTACCCTTCGTAACGATGTGTAGTCCCTGCTGTGCCATCTATGCCCTCCAGAAACATTCTCAGGACCACCATGATGGCAACACGGATGTTAAGGAGTCAGTCGAGCCAACCTTCTATGTTGACAATGGTCTCCAAAGGCTACCCTTGGGGACTAAAGCAAATTTGTTGGTGGAGAGGCTGCAAAGCTGCCTCTTGGCCGTGGGGTTGAATTGGCCAGTAACATTCCCTCTGGGGAACACCTTCCTCCAGAAGGGAGGTCAAAGAGCAGTGATCTATGGCTCTCCCAGACCACCATCCACAATAACCAACTCTGGGCCTGAGTTGTTAGCCAGACACCCTTGGCTACAAACATCAAACTGTCCACAGAGAAGAGGTACTAACCTTGAGGGTCATTTACAGAGTTTACAAGCCAACTCCACCTTATCCTCCAGTGACAGGGGGGTCAAATCATCATAGAGTAACGACAGATGGCAAAACATACTTCCTTCCTTCAACTGCCCTTGGTGCTCCATGCGGCAGCAGTAGCACTCCCCTTCATCATCCTCCTGCCTGACCAGACTCAGTCACTCCCAACTTGCTCCTCATGGAGATAAGTGACTGCTCTCTGCCCCAAACCATCTATGCTGACAGTGATGTCAGTGGTCGACAGTGCTGGTGCCATAGCCAAATCCTGGCTGATCACTTCTGGGCCAACATCAAACCCTACCTCAGACTGGTGGCCCATCTGATTCCCTTGTCTGATGTCAAAGATGACCCAATTAAACCAGGCGAGATCATTTGTGGAGCAAGAGCATAGTCTTTGAAATTGTCACGAATGTCATGATATTGAAACACCTGAAGTCGGAATGCTTTGTTTATTGATTGTGGGGTGCATTGGCAGAGAAACCTGTTGCTGGAAAATGTTGGAAATGTGATATCGCCCTAGCTGATCATTGTCTGGATCCAACTCTGACCGTAGTGTAGGCCTCATGATACAGACAGGGATAGTGAGCTGGTTCTTAGTGGTCGGCGAACCCTCAACCTTCTGGCCCGTAGTCCTACATGACGTCGTATGCACCACAAAAGCATCCTGAAGTGGCAAAGTCGATTTCCACATTTTTGGGGTCGCTAGAGTTATTGTTGTTTGTGGTCGTACACATTATTTTGGATAATTGTGATTGAGAAATTGTTAACTGACCCTAATTACTTGAGGTGCTTTTGAGATCATTGATTGATACAACTGAACTAGAAATCACATTTTCTCAGTCACATTTTCTTCTGAGAAAACAACACCTCAGAAATGGGAAACAACATCAAGGGATAATTGGGTCAGAGAGCAGTGTGGTTGTTCAAATGTCTGACAAATAGTATTTGTCCCCATGATGTAAGTGAGACAAAGCCTACCTCAACTTGAAGAAGTATGGTTAAAGGTTGTAACCCCTTAAACTTAATGTTTAATGAAATGAAGTATTTACATATTGGTTCCATTACCCTGTAAGCAGTCTATAAACTGCTCTAATGAGTGACTGCAATCCACACTTTACTTTTGGTAGTCACTGCCAACAAAAAATAATTACTTTGTTCAGCACACTACTACAAGTGTGACTGTTTTGGAATAAAATGTTCAATATATTTCCTTTAACATCCTCTGTGCTGTGTGCTTATCGTTTAACCATTGATATGTTCTTATCGTTTACCATTGGTTTGTTCTAGATTATTTTGAGACCTTAAGTAGAATCAGGTAGTATTGGAATGTCTACCAATGGCATGTCCATCTTTTTGTGATAAATTACACTGGTCACTGTTTTGCACACGGTTCATTTATAAAGTATTAAGAAAGATGGAATAGTCCTCCCTTTATATTAGGGACTGCAAAACGACTTTACTAATGATCAGTAAATGGTTTAAAAGTTGATTCATTAACATCTCATTAATTATCTTATGAATCAATATTGCAGACTATAAAAGGTGTGAATAACTAGCTGTCTAAAACAAATGTGGGAGTTATGATACATGGATGATCAAAAAACTATTTACTAATCCATTATAAATATTTTGTTACAAAGTGTTATTATAAAGTGTTCTCAATCTCCATATTCATTCTGACTACACAACCTGGGAGTGAGGGAGCTGCTATTGTGTGACGCCTGGCCTGGCAGCAGTGATGTAGTGAGAGTTGTGGTAGTGTCTGCTGTGGTCTCCTGCGCTGTTGTGCTTAATCATTAATGCATATTGTAGTTATTTAAACATTTGAGAATACCTAGTTTATTAACATTTAATTAAAGGTGGAGTAATGATTAATACATGGTGAGCAAACTGGAAATTACTCACAAATGGTTTATTACTGAATTTATAAAGTGCTACCCATAATTACATGTTCTTACATTTTACCATCAACTACTTACACAATACAGAATTTATTTAGACCTGGACGTTATCTGATATCATGCAGTATTGTACATTTCAACTTTACTAAACTTGATGAAGATGTTGTGTAGTTGTTTTTCTATAAATAAATAAATTAAAAGGTGTTTTAAAAACAGGGTAAATCAGAAAAAAGTGAAATATCCGAAACTTGAAAAATCTCAACCAAGACAATGGAATTAGGGTAAAAAACAGAATTAGGCAAAAAAAACGAAAGTTGTGTGTCTTCCTCCTGCACAGCATATTGGAGAAAGTTGAGGTCAGGTCCCAATATTGTCTATGCCCCCAAGAGGGAAAGAGGTTGGGTCATCCTAGAAATGTTTTAGAGTATTATAATACATACAATTTAGCAGATGCTTTTATCCAACGCGACTTAAAGTCACTCGTGCATACAATTTTACCTATGGATGGTCCCGGCAATCAAACCATCTATCCTGTCATTGCAATGCTCTACTGAAATGCATGACAAGGTTATAAATGCTTTGTGATGCCTCAATGTAATATGATTCATAGATCCTTTATTAAGCATTGCTTAATACACCCTTTATAAAGCACAGGTTTATGTCATATTTGGCCTATTGGGTTATGTCACATTTGACATTAATGCTCATGTCACACAGTTAAGCCACATGTACGTGAAAACATGTTTTTAGACATTTTTGCAAATGATTTTGCAAATTAGATACAGAAATATGTAATTTACATAAGGGTCCCATTTTCACTTTTTTTCATTTGAGTTGATGTTATAGAATGTCACATTTTATTTGAATGTATTTTAATACATACAGTGAACCCTTTATAGAGGATGGCATGTGGTTATAGATGATTTGTGACACATTAATGTAGTGTTTAAAAAAGGCTTTATGAAGTCTTTATGAAACATTTATAAGATGCTTGTGATATAAAATAGGACCCTTTATGTCAATGAGATATTTCTGTATTTAATGTGCTTTCACATTGTTTTCACTTTGTCATTATGAGGTGTTGCATGTAGATGATGAGAAAAAAAGTGTTTTCATACATTTTGAATTCAGGCTGTAACACGATAACATGAGGAATAAGTGAAGTGGTATGAATATTTTCTGAAAACTCTATATTCAAGGAGGTTCCTGTTTTTTTTTTTTTTTTTTTTTGATTTTGTAGTGTATTAAATGTAGTAACCCTTTAAACGTAATGCTCAGTTAAATTATATATTTAGATATTGGTTCCCTTACCCTGTAAATAGTCTATGAACTGCTCTTAGTTTGTGTCACTCTGACATTGCTCATCCATATATTCATATTTTCTTAATCCCAGTCCTTTACTTAGATTTGTGTGTATTAGGTATTTGTTGTGAGATTGTTAGATATTGCTGCACTGTTGGAACTAGGTGCATAAACATTTCGTAACACCCGCAATAACATCGAATAAACAAATGTTTTTGATCAATAACATTTTATTTTATTTCTACTGAGTCACTGCAATCAGTCACTGCCAAGAAACAAGGATGCTGTCATTTTCAGACAAACACGTTACTTCCTTCAGCACACTACTATGAATAAAATGTTCAATATATTTCCTTTAACATCCTCTGTGTTGTGTGCTTATTGTTTAACCATTGATTTGTTCTTGGTAATTTTGAGAACTTAAGGAGCATCAGGTACTGCTGGAAAATCTACCAATAGCATGTCCATTTTTGTTGATAAATTACACCGGTCGCTGTTCAAAACATTTATAAAGAATAGGCTTTACTTTAGATTAGGGGAAAAACTACTTTACTAATGAGTATTAAATGGTAAAAATACATTTATTAAACATCTTTGGAATGATCTATTGAATCATATACTATAAAAGTTGTTTATAATTACGTGAATTACCAGTTTACTAAAAAACATTTTGGATTAATGACAAATGAATAAACGTTTTACTAATCCATGATAAATTATTTAGTGTGATACCCACTCTCTATATTCATTCAGCGTAAACAGCATCTGAGAGAGCTGCTCTGGTGTGACCCCTGACCTGGCAGCAGTGATGTAGTGAGAGTGGTGGTACTGTTCATACCCAGTATGTTGAAGTTGAACTGTCTGCTGTGGTCTCCTGCACTGTTGTGTTGAATAATTAATATATATACTGTAGTAGTTGTTTATAAATGTGAGAATACCTAGCTGAATAACATTATACCAAAGGGGGCTTAATATTAAAAGGTGAGCAGACTGTAAATTCCTTACAAATGGTTAAGTACTGAATGTTATTATAAAGTGTTACCCACAATTGCATGTTCTTACATTTTACCATCAACTACTTACACAATACAGCATTTATTTAGACCTGGACGTTGTCTGATATCATGCAGTATTGTACATTTCAACTTTAATACACTTGATGAAGACGTTGTGTCACTATTGAGCCACTAGAGGGAGATGTTTAACAACAAATAGAATGACTCATGACGTCCTTGGAACGTACTATTAGAATAATTAATATTTATCATTAAGTAACACGGAACAACCACAGCTATAGGTATTTGGAGTACACAATCCACAATGACTACAATGTCTTTAATAAAACAATCTTATGCCTTCTCCAAGTCATTCCATTCCAATCCAGACAAATCATTCTGTATCAACACCACATGTATCTATCATGACAACACTGAGATAAGAAATGTCGGTGTGTTGTTACATGAAATAATTACAACAATTGTAGAACAAAACCATATCAAACCGATGTTTGCCGAACAAGGGAATCTTATTATAGGAACTATGCACGTCTTATCTTTAAAGTTAAAATAAGTTTAGCTGTCACTTTAAACCATGGATAAAGGAAAGCATAAATTATTGGATTAATTAAGGAATTAACAAGTCCCAGAAAATGGATGAAATATGCTAATAAATAATCACTTAAAAAAGAAAAAAAAAAGAAAACAAATAGAGATGGAATCCAACAAATGAAATAGTTGAAAACAACAATAGCAAGAGTTTTTGCTGCTTTTGTCTCAGACTTACTTGCCTGTACAGGTTTAACACCAGACACACTGACAGCCTCTTTTGAAAATACCTTTCTGGCCTGTGATCTGGCCACCACAAAGATTTTCACATAAAGTGTTATAATAACAGAGCACGGGACAACCATTGTAATAACAAGATCAGTGAAATTAACCCAGATTGACCCTTCAACAGTAGTACATTCTTTCAAACACCAACTTGGTACCTGTACATTTACAAAGTAATTAATATTAGCAGCACGGTATATGATACAACAACACCAGGTGATGGATATACAACACATGATTCTTGTTATTGTTATTTTAGAGTGGTACAATAAGGGATCACACACAGCAACATAGCGGTCAATAGATATCAAGACCAAATTGCCCAGAGATAAAGAAGAACATAAGCAACCAATGTAGATCTGAAACACACATAAATATTCCCCAAAACTCCAGCATGGTTCCATTATTGCTACAGTCATTACTGGTATCACAATCAGTCCCACCAGGAGATCTGACACAGCCAGAGAGAGGATGAGCAGGTTGGTTGGAGTGTGGAGCTGCTTGAAGTGAGAGATGGAGATGATCACCAGTAGGTTCAAAAATACTGTAACTGCTGAAATCAATAAGAAGAAGATGTACAGTGTTATGTAGATATATGTCGATAGCGAAGCCTTTCTGCAAGAAGAGTTTCTGTCCTGAAAACAGTATTGAACATCTTCATGTTTCTCCATTTGTAATAAAAAGTAAAAATGCTGAGGTCCTGCTCCTGCTTGGTCCTGTGTGTGACCCTGTCAGGTCCGCCGTCTGACAAACTCTGAGCTCTGCCTCTCTATTTATCCCTGAGTTACTGACAGAATCTCCCCTCCCTGGAGTCTCTCTGCACACACACACACACACACACCAACAAAACATGGTTGGATAAACAAGTCATTTGTGAAAGCATGATGTAATGTATGACATGATTGGATGTTGCTGTGACCACCTAGCCTGTCATTCAGCCTTACTGATCGTTAGAGATGAGAGAAAAGGTACATTTACTTAATTGATCATTTTAATGAGGAAAATATAGTATGGGTGATGTTTTCGTCACTCAAAGTCTTTTTTACATTGGAAACTGTAAGACTAAATGTTTTGGCCGATGTCAGAGCTCAGTTTGGACCATAATCCACAACCTCAGGACACATGATGGCACGACACATTTCAGCTGGTCTGTGTGTAGGAAAGTTGACAATAGGGAAGTTGATGAGATAGCATAAGTTTATGATGTACATGCTAATAGCAAATGCAATCAAAATAGTGGCATTCCATAGGAACGTTCTATAGACTATAAAAATGTCAATCTGAACTGAATTATTAATAAATCCCATGTCTGAGCAGCTGAATTGCAACTCCACTTTGTCTCTCTCCTGACATTTTGCCTGTTTGTGTCATAACCTGATCTGTTTCACCTGTCTTTGTGATTGTGTCCACCCCCCTCTGGGTGTCGCCCTTCTTCCTTATTATCCCCTGTGTATTTGTACCTGTGTTTTCTCTCTGTCTGTGCCAGTTTATCTTGTTTGTTCAAGCCAACCAGCGGTTTGTCTCAGCTCCTGCTTTTCCCCAGTCTCTCTATTTCTCGCACTCCTGGTTTAGACCCTTGTCTGTCCTGTCTTTGAGCCTGCTTGTCTGACGTCTCTTTCTGCCCCTGACCCTTTACCTGCCTTCCGTCCTGTACTTTTCCACCGATTCTCTGGACTCTGCCTGCCTTTACCTGTCTGTCTGCCTGCCAGTTTGGGATATTTAAACTATTGGTAATCCAACATTGTCTGCATCTGGGTCTTACCTTCATATCTGATAGTAGGAATTGGCCCTGACTGACCCAGCAGACCCGGACCAGCTGCGCAATGACATCTCCTCCCAAGGAGCCTTCATTGGTAGGCATGAGGAATTGCTTTGTGGGCTGATGGAGTTGGTTCAAATGTTGGCTAAGCGCCATGACCGGGCATTGGACATGCTACAGGAACAATTCTGCCGGTTGTCTGGGGGGCAGCCTGCCACGGTGGCAAACCCACGGTCCTCCAGTAACTCGGCAGTGAGAAGCGCCGCCCCACCGGCCACTCCACCTTCCTTGGATCCCCGGTTATCACCCCTGAAAATATTTAATGGAGAGCCAAGCACCTGTCGGGCATTTTTTGGCTAATTTTGTCCTCATTTTCGAGCTTCAGCCCTCCTCCTTCCCCTCGGATCGCTCCAAAATAGCCTACCTCATCATGTTTATGTCTAGAAGGGCTCTCACCTGGCTACCAAGGAATGGGAACAGCAGCCAGCCATATGCGTGAGCCTGGGGGGGTTAGTGGGAGAGGTAAGGAAGGTTTTCGATGCCCTGTTCTCCAGGAGAGAAGCTGCCCGGAGTCTAATCCAGCTCCTACAGGACGCCCGCACTGTGGCCGACTATGCGGTGGTTTACCGCACGTTGGCAACAGAGAGTTCGTGGAGCCCAGAAGCATTATTTGACATGTTCCTGCATGGCGTCTCGGAGGAGGTTGAGGACGAGCTTGCTGCTCAGGAGTTACCCACGGATCTTGGCTCCCTCATCGCTTTGACCATCCACATCGATGGGTGATTGCTGGATTGACAGATGAGCAGGGAATTCGATGTAACTCGCTCGTCTAGAGATTCAACCTCGCCTTCGATCCATCCTGGATGTCCCCAACGGTCCCGTGGTTAGGAGCACCCAAGGTTTCCCGACCTTCCCCCGAGAGTCACCGAAAAGTGCAGTGGCACTGTTTCCCGACACCATGCAACTAGGCAGAGCTGGGCTGTCGCCAGCAGAACAGCAACACAGGATCAGCACAAGGAGATGTCTGTATTTGCAGGGACTTTTGGTCATTTTGTGATATCGTGCATAGAAAAGGACCAGGCTCTAGAGGGAGCGAGTATGGCCCACTCTGGTGGGTCATATGGAGGACTTTTCTGCTTCCCTTACTCGCACCCCTTTCCATGTCATTCTGCTGTGGGGGAACCAGTCCAAATCTCTCCGGGTTCTCTCTCATTGACTCGGGGGCCGATGGGAGCTTTCTGGACGCAACACTGGCTTCCGAGCGGAACATCCCCACTCAGCCCCTCTCCATTCCCATGGATTTTAGAGTGCTGGACGTGCGCTCTATAGGTCGGGTCACCAATAACACCACTCCCATCAACCTACATGTGTCAGGGAATCACAGCGAGACCATTCAGTTCATGCTCATCAAGTCCCCCCAGATTCCCATGGTGTTGGGATTCTTCTGTCTCCAGCGACACATTCCACTCATCAACTGTTCTACGGGAGCTATCATGGGCTGGAGTCTGTTCTGCTATGCCCATTGTCTGAAGTCGGCACAACCTGAGGGCCCCGGATGCCCCCTTGAGGGCCCCATTCCCGTGGAGTACCAGAATCTTCCGGGGTGTGTTCAGCAAGGTCCTTGCCACTTCCCTTCCACATCACCGTCCCTATGACTGCGGTATTGGCCTTCTCCCTGGCACCACGCCGCCCCGGAGACGTCTGTACTCGCTGTCGGAATCAGAGACCAAGGCAATTGAGGACCTCCTCCTCTCTCACTGGCGCAGGGTTCTTCTTTGTGTAGAAGAAGGACAAGAACCTGCAGCAGTGCATTGACTACCGGGGACTCAGTGATATCCCTGTGAAGAACCGTTACCCGCTAACACTCATTTCCTCAGCCTTCGAGCTGCTCCAGGTGGCCACTGTCTTCTCCAAGCTGGATCTACGAAATGCCAACCAAATTAAATGTATTGGTCACATACACATGCTTAGCAGATGTTTATGAAAGTCTAGTGAACTGCTTGTGTTTCTAGTTCTGACTATGCAGTAATATATAACAAGTAAACTTACAAATTCACAACAACTACCTGATACACACAAATGTAAAGGGATGAATAAGAGTATGTACATATACATTTATGGATGAGCGATGGCCGTGCGGCATAGGCAAGATGCAGTAGATGCTATAGAATACTGTATATCCTACATAACTCATCTCATATGTATATGTTAACATTGTTGATGTGGCGTTATTTAAAGTGACTAGTGATACCTTTGTTAGTGATGGCTTGAGATAGAAGCTGTTTTTCAGTCTCTCTGTCCCAGCTTTGATGCACCTGTACTGACCTCGCCTTCTGGATGATAGTGGGGGGAACAGGCAGTGGCTCGGATGGTTTTTGTCCTTGATGATCTTTTTGGACTTCCTGTGACATCGGGTGCTGTAGGTTTCCTAGAGGGCAGGTAGTTTGGCCCTGGTGATGCGTTGTGCAGACCGCACTACCCTCTGGAGAGCCTTACGGTTGAGGGCTGTGCAGTTGCCGTAGCAGGCGGTGATACAGCCCAACAGGATGCTCACGATTGTGCATCAGTAAAGTTTGAGTGTTTTAGATGACTAGCCAAATTTGCAGTGACCACGTTGTTTTGGGTCGGCCTCTGGGATAAGATTGCATGTCCAGAGTGGAGGTCCGAACAAAGGATCTGTTTCGGGAAAGACGTATTCCTGGTCATAATGCTGGTAAGTTGACATCGCTTTTATATCCAATCGTTCTTCCGGGCTGTATGTATTAACACTTGAGATTTTCTGGGCTAACAATGTAAGAAATAACACAATAACACAACAACACGAGGCAACTTTCTGTCGGCGCCATCGTTTTATCATCAAGGACCAGACCCTGCGGCCTGCTGCGGATATGAGGGGGATGAATGGAAGACCGCCTTCAACACAGCCAGCGGCCACTATATCTGGTCATGCCATTTGGCCTCGCCAACTCCCCTGCTGTGTTCCAGGCTCTGGTGAACCATGTTCTTTGCGACATACTGAAAAGCTTAATCTTTGTCTACATTGATGATATTCTCGTCTTCTCCCGCTCCCCCGAGGAACACGTGCTCCGTGTCCGATTCTCCAGCGCCTTCTGGAGGACTAGTTGTTTGTCAAGGAGGAAAAGTGAGTTCCATTGCTCCACTATTCCTTTACTGGGCTACATCATCTCTGTTGGGAGTGTCCAGATGGACCCTGAGAAGGTGAAAGCGGTGGAGGAATGGCCTCAGCCTACGTCCAGGGTGCAGCTGCAACACATCCGGTAGTCGCCAACATTTATCGCCGCTTTATCTGTAATAACAGCACCCTGGCCTCCCCCTGTCTGCCCTCACCTCTGTCAAGGTTCCGTTCACATGATCCATGGCCACTGACCGGGTGTTCCGGGACCTTAAACACCGCTTCACCTCGACTCCGATCCTGGTTCATCCGTACCCTTCCCGTCAGTTCGTGGTGGAGGCCAATGCTTCGAATGTAGGAGTGGGGGTTCTGTCCCAACGTTCTGCCCGGGACCTTAAGCTGCATCCCTGTACCTTCTTCTCCCACCGCCTCAACGCCACGGAGAGGAAAGATTGCCGAAGTTGTTCAAATTCTTATGAATTCTTCAAATGGGGCGATTAGATACATAAGGTGTCTTCATTTCTAAACAGTAAAACAGAAAGTGCATTCGGAAATTATTCAGACCTCTTGACTTTTTCAAAATGTTCTTACGTTACAGCCCTATTCTTAAATGTGTTGCATTGTTTTTGTTCAAGAACTGTTCATCAGGAGCTTCTTTAAATGGGTTTCGATGGCCGTGCAATGCCAAGTGCCGGATCGAGTGCTGGAAAGCACTTCGCTATCGGGCTCTGGAGCAGTGAAAAAAGCGTTTCTGGAGTAAAGAATCACACTTCACGAATCTGGATTTGGCGGATTACATGAAAACGCTACCTGCCCCAATGCATAGTGCCAACTGTAAAGTTTGGTGTGGGTGGAATAATGTTCTGGGCATTTTTTAATGGTTTGAGCTAGAATCCTTATTTTCAGTGAAGGGAAATCTTAACACTACAGCCATGAGATTTTAACACAGCATACCATGACATTTTAGACTTCGTGTGAGGTTGATGCGATGGGAGAGGAAAGCGCAAGGATGCAGCTGTTGGTCTTGGGCCGAACACTGGACAGGACAGCCCCCACTCTGACGTCTGAAGCGTTGTCCTCCCCCACGAACTGCCAATACGGATCTGGATGGATTACGATGGGGGAGAAAGTTAATTGGTGTTTGAGGTCCAAGAACGCCATGTCTGCAGCTGGAGACCACGTAAACAGGAAATTGTGGGAGGTGAGTGCTGACAGGGGGAAAGCCCAGATACTGTAGCCCCGGATGAACTGGAGGAAGAAATTGGCGGACCCCAGGAAGTGTTGCAGCTGCACTCTGGAGTTGGGTTGCAGCCAATCCACCACGCACTCACCTTTTCAGGATCCATCCTGATGTTGCCTGCAGCTAATATGTACCCCAGGAAGGAGATGGTGGAGCGATGGAATTCACAGTTTTCTGGTTCTACAGAAGATGCTGGAGAACTTGTCTGACATGGAGGACATGTTCTTGATCCGAGTGGGAAAACATGGGGATGTCATCAAGGCAGACAAATACGAACCGGTTCAACATGTTCCGGAGAACGTTGTTTACCAGGGCCTGGAACACAGCAGGAGCGTTGGTCAGTCCAAATAGCATCACCAGGTATTCATAGTGCCCGCTAGCTGTGTTAAATGGGGTCTTCAACTCATCCCCTTCCCAGATCCGTACTAGATGGTAGGCGTTCCGGAGGTCCAACTTGGAGCGGATGGTAGCCTCCTGGAGAGGCTCGAAAGCCGAGTCGATGAGTGGAAGATGGTAACGTTTTTTTAACCGTGATGTCAATCAGGCCCTGGTAGTCGTTACATGGACGCAGAATTTTGTCCTCAACAAAAAAGAAGACTGTGCCGGCGGGGGAGGCGGAAGGACTGATACCCCCTGCAGCCAGGGCGTGCTCAATATACGTCTCCATCGTCTTCATTTCTGGGTCTGACAGGGAATAAAGCTACCCCCGAGGTGGTGTAGTGCCCGGGAGAAGGTCGATGGCATAGTCATAGGGCCGATGCAGAGGAAGAGCTGTGGCACGGACCTTGCTGAAAACCTCCCGGAGGTGCTGGTACTCCGCGGGAACGGCAGAGAGGTCCGGGGCTTTTCCCAAGCCCGCAGGAAGACGTCTCAGGGCAGGCAGCACCGACTTCAGGCAATGCCCATGGCAAAACAGGCTCCAACCCAGGATAGAACCAGTAGACCAGTCAATCAATAGATTGTGCCTCTTTGGCTTGGAAAACCCCAAAACTATGGGTGCATGAGGGGATTCGGCAGGCAGGAACTACAAAAACTCACTGTGATTACCCGACAATCTCAGGTTAAAAGGATACGTGGTCTGGGTGACTCTGCCAATAGAGCACCCATCCAACGCTTTGACGTCCATGGGAATGGAGAGGGGTTGTGTGGGGATTGCCAGCATAGTTGTACTAATACCTCCTTGATGAGCCTGGTTCCAGGGATAGGCATCCCACTAGCGGGACACCAGCCAACACCACCGGTGAAATCGGAGGGAGCGAGATTCAAATAAATAATCATAACATTAAACATTCATGAACATATCATTTAAAAGCTTAAATCCTTCTTAATCCAACTGCGTTGTCCAGTTTCAAAAAGGCTTTACGGCGAAAGCATACCATGCGATTGTCTGAGGACGGCGCCCCACATCAACATATTTTTCATAAAGCTTCACAAAATCACAAATAGCAATGAAATAAATCACTTACTTTTGAAGATCTTCCTCTGTTTGCAATCCCAACAGTCCCAGCTACAAAGTGAATGGTCGTTTTGTTAGGTAAAATCCTTCTTTATTTCCCAAAATGTCTTGGTTTTTGTGAGAAACACTATAGAGAGCATGTAGGATTGAGACTTGAGTGAGTTTAGGGGAAGGTTTAGTCTGAAATCCTACCTCTTCATGAGTATCTTGAGTAATGGCACAACCCCCCCTTATCTGCTCAATGACTAAAATAGAAAATTGTAGCAGAGGTGAGTCAGACTCATGCTCTGGTCATGAGTTAAACCCTGCCTGGAACTTCTAAATCACTGTCACCCTCGGTCCAAGAGGGACTTTCCTCTTTTACTATTGGTTAAGATGTTGGTTATCCACTCAGGATACCACGGTTCAGATCCCACCTGTGACAGAGTCATGATTCAGAGGTGGGATTCTTGACCTGTGCAGGAAAGACTAGCTAAGGGGTGAGGATTGTACTGAGGCTGAGGCCCTAATGGAAGTTGTACTCACAAAAATGACAATAGAGCTGTGCTTAGGTTCATTTAGAATGTTTATGCTGTATTAGGGCCCTGGAGGAAATCCTTTGTGTGTCTCCAACACCTTTAATTGGTAGAATTCCTTAGAGTTTTGGACGTCACTCACAGAACAAAGATTGAGTTTTGCTGATGTAATATGAAATCACAGTGTACTAGATGAATGTGTGTGTGTGTGTGTGTGTGTGTGTGTGTGTGTGTGTGTGTGTGTGTGTGTGTGTGTGTGTGTGTGTGTGTGTGTGTGTGTGTGTGTGTGTGTGTGTGTGTGTGTGTGTGTGTGTGTGTGTTCTTGTTCGATACCTTTAATTGGTAGAGTGATGTGTCATTATTACAGAGCCTTGCATGTTAGTGCTAACAGGTCCCCCTGGAATCTGAGACAATAACAAACTATACAAACAATATGATTGGGTCAGAATACTGTGCAAGGTGATGTCCGGCAAACATTATGTGTCCCAATGTTGTAACTGTCTCCCTCAACTTGAATCATGATTTCATAATTCAGCTCAGATGGACATTTGTACAAGTCTATGGAATGTTCCTATGGTATGCCGTGAGCGCATACTGCATAAAGATATGCCATCTTTTCAACTGTCCGACAGTCAATTTTCTTATGCACTGGCAAAATGACATATGCCGTGACGTTTCCTGTAGTTTTACGAGGTCATCCTTCCGAATCTTATTTCATTGTCTTGACTATTGGAAGTCTAAAGAAATTCTGAGTGTTTGTGTTTGAGTGGCATCTAACAATCAACAATAGTTTCCTTTCTTATGATAGCTAGCTTGTTGTTGAACATTTTTCAGAAACAAAAGCTCAGTTTGGAGCTCCACCTATGCAAAGTGGCAACCTGTCACCAGTTCCCAGAACCTTTATAAAACCTTATGAAAGGGTTCTATATGGCACCATGAATGTTTCAATTAGAACCTTACGATCATGGTTCTTTATACCTTTAACTCTCTCTTCTTGAAAAACATGTTGAAAAAATGATTTAATCTTAAATTCCTATTACTAACAACTCAAATGGGAATTTCCAATAGTTTATTTTCAACTTTATGTTCATTTTGGAAATAACTGAACTCTACCAGGCAGTTCATTAATATCAAGATAGTCATACCAGCTATGCCATATTACAATGTTCAGCCTACATTTGGAGTTAATATATGTGACATGTTTCAGTAAACTAGGCATATGTCGCGGATCACAGGAGAGCCGTTTGAACGTAAACTTTTTTACCAATTGCGTTCTCGAACATGTGAACTTTCATGTGCCTACTTGGTTTAGCCACAGAAAAAGCCCACAAATTTCCTGCTCGCCATGATTGGCTGAGATAATGGGCTGGACATGCCGAGAGATGAGTTTGGATTGGTCTGCCATATAGTACACTACTGTCAATTTGAGCTGGTCTGTATGTCTAGTTAATATCCCTAAGGCGGCTTTTATTTTTTGTTATCGCGTAGTAAAACTGCATAAGCCAATTGTCAAGTTAAAGTGTACTGTTAGCTAGCTGACGTTAGCTGGTTGGCTGGTTCGCTAACGTTATGTGTAAGCTCTCCACTTTCTGGGTCAGTGAAATTTGAGTATGATAGCTATTGACATGGAGAAAACACCTGTCTCTGGATTACATCTTCAAACTAAGGGCAACAATGGCATCCGACAGGAGATGTGTCCATCAATGACGTATATGGGTCTGATAGTCTAGCTAGCTACAATTTCAGATATTTCACCTTTCAAATGTTTACATAAAGTGGTTTCATTTCAAGTTAAAGTGTAGTGTTAGCTAGCTAACGTTAGCCTTCTGGCTCGCTAGCTAACATTACGTGTACTATCTTATTATTCATATTTCAGACCCATTTGCTTAACTAGTTATTGCCTAATGTCAGCTAGCTAACATTGAACCTGGTTGGTTGTTAACATCTGAACCTGCAGATTCATGCAGAGTAGTAACGTCATGAGTTGGTATTATGGCTCATTGTTAAGCTAGCTAGCTACATGTCTTAACAAAAGACTCCACTATGCAACAATTTGTTTCAATAGAATGTCATCGCAACAACTGTTGATAGACGTACTAGCTGGTAAATTCACTCTGGCTATCTACTCCGATTTCAGACCACCGGAAAGATAGTCTAGCTTGCTACTTTTTCATATATTACACCTTTCAAATTTTGACAGAGAGTGGTTTCATGTCAAGTTATACCCTCCTGTTGTGTTTGTTTCTTGTAAATTTGTTCTGCGTTCCAGGTCCAAAATGACCGCCCCGTTATAGCTGTTTATAAATCCATTATAATACATATATTATCACCTATGGTTGTGTTAGAACTTGTGAACATTACAAGTTTTGAACTTCTATTTATGGCCTGTCGGCCTCATTGACCTGAGCTCATACAACTAGTTTTTGAGTAAAAAAAGCATCATGTATGGATAATTTTGACGACAACAAATACTCAGATGAAACATATTGTACTATTTATCACAGTCAACTTTGTGTAAAAGTTTAACAAGGACTCTCTCCTCCTCACCAGTGTCATGATCAAAGATATGATCAAGAGCCTCACATACTGTATATCGTTTGGTCATTGTGCTGCCACAGAATGGATTGTGAGCAAGGCCTCAAAAAAGTTTTTTACCAGAGCTGCGAGAAAAGTTCTATATATTTTTGAAACTATTGTTTGGGAGAAAGCCAACAGGTGTGCTTCCCGTGGAGGAAAGATTCCATTGGGGAAAGGTTCCCGTGGGGGTTGCCATGGAAGCCAAGAAGGGGAGTGAAGTGTGTGTGTGTGTGTGTGTGTGTGTGTGTGTGTGTGTGTGTGTGTGTGTGTGTGTGTGTGTTTGTGTGTGTGTGTGTGTGTGTGTGTGTGTGTGTGTGTGTGTGTGTGTGTGTGTATGTGTGTGTGTGTGTGTGTGTGTGTGTGTGTGTGTGTGTGTGTGTGTGTGTGTGTGTGTGTGTGTGTGTGTGTGTGCTCAAACACAAATGCATGTGGTGGTCTGGGAGAGGAAGTGTGTCCATTCAATGAATGCGCATGTGCCAGATCTCAATTTTATACACAAATTGTAGTCTCACCCACTCACAGGTGTACAAAAGTTAAAGCAAACACCCAAAATGTAATGAAATTCATCAAAATATATTTTATGTGTTCAGATGCCCTGTGTGGACAAAGTCATGGAGCCTTATGACAATTAGATTAAGTTAGCTAGCTAACATTATCTGGTTGGCTTGGTAGCTAACATTACGTGTATGTTCTCATTATTCATATCTTTATTCGTATCAAATTTTGATTTGATTCAATATGACATATGACAAAATGTATTTTTTATTACAATTACAATTACCTACGTCGTCGTATATGGAAGGAGGTGAGGACCAAAACGCACCATGGTAAGTGTACATAATGTTTAATCAAACACAACAGAACACTGGAACAATACAATAAACGTGAATAAACGAAACAGTCCCGTGTGGTAACAAACGCTGACACCGAAGACAAACACCCACAACTCAAAAGTGAAACCAGGCTACCTAACTATGATTCCTAATCAGGGACAACGATTGACAGCTGCTTCTGATTGAGAACCATACTAGGCCGAACACAGAAATCCCAAATTCTAGAAAAACGAACCTAGACAACCCACTCAACTCACGCCCTGACCATACTAAAACAAAGATATAATAACAGAACTAAGGTCAGAACGTGACAGACAGGCCTTACTTTAATTTTGATTCATTAATCCGATGGGTCATGAAATGTGGTTGTCAACAATTCAAACATATTTTTCACCTACAATAATTATATTTAAATCCAATTAAATGCAATCTATTCTTAGTCCACCATATTTTTTACTGACATATCAACCACCTGGTTAAGCACATTTTGACAAAATTCTTGTTTTTACATTTTACATTTTAACAATTTATTTTCATATTCCTCTGAGACATGATTGTGTTGAGGCAGAGATCTGGGGACAGGTGCCAAAACATTTCTGCAGCATTGAAGGTCCACAAGAACACATTGGCCTCTATCATTCTGAAAAGGAAGCAGTATGTAACCACCAAGACTCTTCCTACAGCTGGCCGCCCGGCCAAACTGATCAATCTGTGGAGAAGGGCCTTGGCCAGGGATGGGAGAACCTTTCAGAAGGACAAACATCTCTGCAGCACTCCACCAATTAGGCCTTTATGGTAGAGTGGCCTGGCGGAAGCCACTACACAGTAAAAGGCACATGACAGCCCGCATGGAGTTTGCCAAAAAGCACCTAAATGACTCTCAGACCATGAGAATCAAGAATCTGAAGAAACCAAGATTGAACTCTTTGACCTGAATGTCAAGAGTCACATCTGGTGGAAACCTGGCACCATCCCTACGATGAAGCATGGTGGTGGCAGCATCGTGCTGTGGAGATGATTTTCAACGGCAGGGACTGGGACACTAGTCAAAATCGAGGGGAAGATCATTTGGTCTTCAAATCAAATCAAATAAAATCAAATTTATTTATATAGCCCTTCGTACATCAGCTGATATCTCAAAGTGCTGTACATAAACCCAGCCTAAAACCCCAAACAGCAAGCAATGCAGGTGTAGAAAAACGGTGGCTAGGAAAAACTCCCTAGAAAGGCCAAAACCTAGGAAGAAACCTAGAGAGGAACCAGGCTATGTGGGGTGGCCAGTCCTCTTCTGGCTGTGCCGGGTGGAGATTATAACAAAACATGGTCAAGATGTTCAAATGTTCATAAATGACCAGCATGGTCGAACAATAATAAGGCAGAATAGTTGAAACTGGAGCAGCAGCACAGTCAGGTGGACTGGGGACAGCAAGGAGTCATCATGTCAGGTATTCCTGGGGCATGGTCCTATGGCTCAGGTCCTCCGAGAGAGAGAAAGAAAGAGAGAATTAGAGAGAGCATATGTGGGATGGCCAGTCCTCTTCTGGCTGTGCCGGGTGGAGATTATAACAGAACATGGGCAAGATGTTCAAATGTTCATAAATGACCAGCATGGTCGAATAATAATAAGGCAGAACAGTTGAAACTGGAGCAGCATCACAGCCAGGTGGACTGGGGACAGCAAGGAGTCATCATGTCAGGTAGTCCTGGGGCATGGTCCTAGGGCTCAGGTCCTCCGAGAGAGAGAAAGAGAGAGGGAGAGAATTAGAGAACGCACACTTAGATTCACACAGGACACCGAATAGGACAGGAGAAGTACTCCAGATATAACAAACTGACCCTAGCCCCCCGACATAAACTACTGCAGCATAAATACTGGAGGCTGAGACAGGAGGGGTCAGGAGATATCTATTGACCGCTATGTTGCTGTGTGTGATCCCTTATTGTACCACTCTAAAATAACAATAACAAGAATGATGTGTTGTATATCCATTACCTGGTGTTGTTGTATAATATACCGTTCTGCTATTGTAAAAAACTATGTTAATGTATATTAAGGAAGTAGTTGTTTGAAAGACTGTTTTATTGTTGAAGGATTAACCTGGGGTAAAATAATTGACGTTGTAAGAACAATGGTTGTCCCGTGCTCTATTATTATAACACTTTACATGAAAATCTTTGTGGTGGCCAGATCACAGGCCAGAAAAGTATTTTCAAACGAGGCTGCCAATGTGTCTGGTGTTAATACTGTACAGGCAAATAAGTCTGAGAAAAAAGCATCCATTGTTGTTTTCAACTATCTAATTTGTTGGATTCCATTTCTATTTTCTACTCTCGTTCTTTTGTAGTTTTTAAGTGACAATTTCTCATTGGTCTTCTGCCACTAACTAATTATTTTATCAATCCAACCATTTATGTTTTCTTTTATGTATGGTTCAAAGTGACAGCTAAACATGTCTTAACTCTGATCTTAAGGCGTTCATTGTTCCTATGTTCATATTTCCCAGTTTGAGAAACAGATTTAATATAGTTTTGTAATACAATTGTTGTAATTGCTTCTTTCATGTAACAATACACTGACATGACTTATCTCAGTGTTTTCATCATGGGTACAGGTGGTGTTGATACGGAATGATTTGACTGGATTGGACTGATTTGGAGTAGGCCACAAAAGGAGTGAGCTTGTTTTTGTATATTCCAAATACAAAAGACTGTGGTTGTTCCATGTTATTTCATGATAAAACTATGTAATTATTATAAAAGTACAGGAAGTCATGTATCATTCTGTATGTTGTTAAACATCACCCTATAGTGGCTTAAATAGGACACAAGTGCAGTGAAGTTGAAATGCACAATACTGCATGATATGAGATAACGTCCAGTTCTCACTAAATGGTGTATTGTAGTAGTTGATGGTAAAATGTAAGAATATGCAATTAGGGGTAAAGCATAGTAATAGCATTCAGTAATAAATCATTTGTGAGGCATTTACAGTTTGTTTACAATTTGTTAATCATTACCCCCACAATTTGTTAATTATTACCCCCACAATTGTTAAATGTTAGTCAGCTAGTAATTCTCACATTTAAAAATAACTACTCTATGCAATAATGATTAAAAAGAACAGTGCAGGAGACAACAGCAGACAGTTCAACCTCAACATTCTGGTTATGAACACTACCACTACTCTCACTACGACTACTCTCACTACATCACTGCTGCCAGGTCAGGGGTCACACCAGAGCAGCTCTGTAAGATGCTGTTGAGTATGAATGGATATAGAGATTAGTAAGACTTTATAATAAACCATTTATAATGGATTAGTAAATATTTTATTCATCGTTCATTTAACATTACTCCCAGATTTGTTTTAGTAAGCTAATTATTCAAACATTTATAAACAACTTTTATGGTATGTATTAATGTTTTCTAAGATCATTCATAAGATGTTTAATAAATGTCCTTACAAACCATGTACATATCATTTGTAAAGTCTTAAATCTAAAGTGAGGACTATTTATACTTTATAAGTGTTTTGAGTGACCAGTGTAATTTATCACAAAAAGATGGACATGTTGTGGTAGTGTGCTGAAGAAGTAATGTTTTGTCTGAATGTGCTAACATTCGTGTTAGCTGGCCTTGACTACCAAAACCAAAACGTGGATAGTTGTCACTCATTAGAGCAGTTCACAGACTGCTTACAGGGTAAGGGAACCAATATCTAAATACATAATTTAACTGAACATTACGTTTAAAGGGTTACTACCTGGAGAAATGACATTCTAGTCCTGCCAGTCCATGTCCTTGAAGTCGATGTAGAGGCGGTGGGGCCAACACGCGTTTCTGGACAGTAGTGGAGAAGGTGGAAAGTTTTAAGTTCCTCGGCGTACACGATAATCGGTGGACTTTGTCATTGACCTTCCCCCCTCCCAGTGGAACACCACCATTCTCATCATTGTGGACATGTTTCCCAAAGCTTGTCGCCTCCTTCCACTGCCTTGGCTCCCGTCGGCCATGCAAACCGCGGAGGCTCTTTTAACTCACAATCTTCGGGCACTACGGGATCCCAGAGGACATTGTGTCAGACCGTGCCCTCAGTTCACCTCACGCGTATGGAAGGGGTTCATGGAACGCCTGGGGGTCACGGTCAGTCTCACCTCCGGGTACTGTCTTCAAGCAAATGGGCGGGTGGAGAGGGTCAATCAAGAAGTGGGCATGTTCCTGAGGTGTACTGTCAGGACCGGCTGGGGGAGTGGGCAGATTTTCTACCTTGGGCTGAGTACAAGCAGAATTCCATACGCCACTCCTTCACTAAACTCACTCCTTTCAAGTGTGTATTTGGATATCAGCTAGCCCAGGCACCTAGGCATCCGAGTCAGACCAAGGACCCAGCGGTGGACGAGTGGTTTCGGTATGCTGAGGAGATCTGGAACGCTGTGCACACTCGTCTCCAGTGCATCGGCACAAGGAACAGGCCAACCGCCACTGCAGTGAGGCGCCTGGTTTCTCTCCAGGAGACCCGGTCTGGCTCTCCTGGTACTGCTGCTCATTCCATTCACCTGTTCCGGAGGTCTACATCATCAAATGGATCATTGCCACCAACCACAGACTGTTTTGTCTCATTACGCACACCTGGTTCCCATTCCCCCTGATACGAATGTATAAATATGTGCCTTCTGTTCCCCATTGCCCTTGTTGATTATTGTCCCATGTCCGTTGGTCTTGTGAGAACCTGTGCTCTGTTGTATTGGCATGCTTATTACCGTGTTAGTTTGCACTTGTTAGTGGTCTCATCCCCTTGTCTGGTCTCGTCCAGTGTAGTTGTTAGATGTTTACACCTCACTCTTTTTTGGGGTTACAGCCCTGTGTTAGAATTATATATATATATATATATATGTGTATATGTTTGTTTTGGGCTTCGTCCCCGTCAAGTCCATGACGTACACTATTTTGGGTAGAGAAATAAAACCCACCTATTTCGTATTCCTGCGCCTGTCTCCTATCATTATGCAACGTTACAACATTAGCTAAATATTTGCAATACAACACTTCCTCACGTCTTTGTAAATAGTTGACAAATAATAGTATTTGTGATTTAAATGTTAGATATATTTCCTTAATCATTGTGTAATTATTATTTTAACACTGTCACGCCTACTCCCGCTAACCAACAGTCCTGGCAACCCACATTGCACACACCTGGCATCCATCGTTGCACACACCTGGACTTATTAATCACCACCCTGACTACTCTCCTTTTAAACAGCAATCAGTAGCCTCATTCATCAGGCAGTAATGGTTTTGTTCACCTTCAGTATGCGTCTCCCGTTTCATTTATCTGCTTTTTCTCGTCATTAAACTTACCTTCTGTTTTTGACTCCTAGCGTGTACGTTACAGAATACTGCCTTAGAAAATATGGAAGCAGCAGAAGATAACAGCATCTTCCAATGTCACGCCCTGACCTGAGAGAGCCTTTTTATGCCTCTATTTTGGTTGGGTCAGGGTGTGATTTGGGTGGGCATTCTATGTTTAGTTTTCTATGTTTCTTTATTTCTATGTTTTGGCCGGGTATGGTTCTCAATCAGGGACAGCTGTCTATCATTGTCTCTTATTGGGAACCATACTTAGGCAGCCCTTTTCCCCACTGTCTTTGTGGGTAGTTTTCTTTGTTTATGGCACATAGCCTTTAGCTTCACGGTTTGTTTTGTAGTGTTTACTGTTTTGTTCGGCGTCTATTCTAATAAAGAGAATATGTATGCTCATCACGCTGCACCTTGGTCTTCTTCATTCAACAGTCGTGACAGTTAGAGACATCATAGCCCTTTTAAGCTTCACTGTCGTTTTGTATTGTTTATTGCTTTTGTTGGCAATATTGTAATAAAAAGGAATATGTACGCTCACAACGCTTCACCTTGGTCCACTTCTTACGATGCCCGTGACAGAATTACCCACCACAAAAGGACCAATCAGTGTGGTAAAAAGGAGGACTGGACATGGGATGACATCCTGGATGGCAAAGGATCCTGGACAAGGGAGGAGATCCTGGCCGGAAGGGATCGCCTTCCATGGGAACAGGTTGAAGCAGCCAGGAAGGCGGAGGCAGCTGGTAAAGGGCTAATTGTTATGAGGGAGCACGGCTGGCAAGGAAGCCTGAGAGGCAGCCCCCAAAAAACATTTGGGGGGGAAACACAGGGAGATTGACGGAGTCGGGTTATAGACCTGAGCCAACTCCCAGTGCTTACCGTGGGGAGTAGCTTGGTACTGGTCAGAAACCATGTTATGCGGTGGAGTGCACGGTGTCTCCAGTGCGCATTCACAGCCCGGTGCGCTACATCCCAGCTCCCCGCATCTGCCTGGTTAGGGTGAGCAACCAGCCAGGAAGGATGGTGCGGCTCAGCGCGCCTGGTCTCCAGTGCGTCTCTTCGGCCCAGGATTTCCTGCGCCAGCTCTGCGCACTGTGTCTCCTGTACGTCTGCACAGCCCAGTGCGTCCTGTGCCAGCGCCCCGAATTTGCAAGGTGAAGATAACCATCCAGCCAGGAAGGGTTGTGCTGGCTCTACGCTCGAGACCTCCAGTGCGCCTCCACAGCCCAGTGTATCCGGTGCCTCCGCCAAGACCAAAAGCTCCTATGTCTACCCAGCCTGGTGAATCCTGTGCCTGCACCCAGAACCAAGCCTCCAGTATGTCTCCACAGCCTGGTGAGTCCTGTGCCTGCGCCCAAAATGAAGCCTCCAGTGATGATCAATGGCAAGAAGCCTCCAGTGATGATCCATGGCAAGAAGCCTACAATGAGGATCCATGGCAAGAAGCCTCCAGTGATGATGCATGGCAAGAAGCCTCTGGTGATGATCCATGGCACGAAGCCTCCAGTGATGATCCATGGCACGAAGCCTCCAGCGATGGCCTCCAGTCCGGGGCCCACAATGAGGGTGCCCAGTCCGGGGCTCGCAATGATGGTGCCCAGTCCGGGGCCCACAGAGAGTGTCCCCACACTAGAGTTGGCGGTGAGGGTCCCCACACTAGAGGTGCTACCAAAGTGGGGTGAGCCAGAGGTGGAGCGGGGTCTACGTCCCGCACCAGAGCCGCACCGCGGATAGATGCCCACCCCCACCCTCCCCTATAGGTTCAGGTTTTGTGGCCAGAGTCCGCACCTTTGGCTGGTGGTAATGTCACGCCCAGACCTGAGAGAGCCTTTTTATGTCTCTATTTTGGTTTGGTCAGGGTGTGATTTGAGTGTATTCTCAATCAGGGACAGGTGTATATCGTTGTTTCTGGGAATCATACTTAGGTAGCCCTTTTTCCCTGCTTCAGTGTGGGTAGTTGTCTTTGTTAGAGGTATCATAGCCCTGTTAAGCTTCACGATCGTTTTGTATAGTTTATTGTTTTTGTTGGCTACATTCTAATAAAAAGGAATATGTACACTCACCACACTGCACCTTGGTCCACTTCTTACGACGCCCGTGACATCCAGATGGTTGATGAACATAGTCATCTACTCCACCAACACTACGACCACCAGTGAGGTTCGCCATTCCTCTGACGGAGAGCCTCCTACCACCGGTTGTCACAGTGAGCCAGTCCCCCAGCCATCCCCAGCCGTCTGCCCAGGTCAGCGATGCCAGACTGTCCATTCCGGAGAAGTATGACAGTACTCCATCGAAATGTCGTGGCTTCCTACTACAGTGCTCCCTCTATTTCACCTATCAGACCTGAGCCCTCACCACCGAGAGATCCAAGGTTGCCATTGTCATTTCCCTGCTGACCGGACAGTTGTTGGAATTGGCTATGACAGTCTGGGAGAGAGGAGAGGAGCTGGGTTCCTATGAGAGGGGCATAGCTCTGTTCAGGGCGGTCTTTGACCATCCTCCAGAGGTCCAAGAGGGAGGTGAGACATTTTTTCCTACTCCAGCAGGGTGCCCAGACCACTGTGGATTACGCCCTCACCTTTCGTACTGTGGCAGCCTACAGCGGATGTCATGAGCCGGAGCTCCACACTCTATTCCACATTGGACTGCTTGAAGATATCCAGACAGAGTTGGCATGTCGGGATGACAACATATCCTTGGACGCTCTCACCATGATGGCCTTCCGTCTGGATAACCGTCTTCAGGAACGCCGGTGTCCACCTCACCTTTGTTGTGTTGGTTTTGTTCACTTTCAGTACACTTCTCCTGTTTTGTTAAACCTGCTTGTTCTCATCATTAAACTTACCTTCTGCCCCTGCTTCCATACTCCAAGTGTATACGTTACAACAATTTATATGTTCTAGTCCATTATCACACCTTAAATCTCTTCTTATTGTGAGAAATTACACAGGTCACTCAAAACATTGATTAATTGTTTCAAAGTACGAATAGCTCTCACTTTAGATTAGGGACGGCAAAAATATTTAATTAGTAAATGGTTTACATATAAAACACTGTAAATGCTTTACAACTGGTTTATTACTGGACATTACAATAACGTGTTAACAAATTAGGTCATTAATATTAATGCCCCAAAAATGACATTCACACAGTCAGAGGATTTTGTGCAAGGTATTTTTAGTGTTACAATACAGTAGTTCAACTTTATTATAGATAGTCCTTGTGCCCAGGGTCTGGGGGCTACCGGTGAAGCTGTTGATATCAGCTATGAAGGTAAGACCCAGATGCAGACGATGTCGAATTAACAATGGTTTAATAATCCAACAGGGGCAGACAATATACAGGTCAAGGCAGGCAGGGGTCAGTAACCAGAGGTGGGGCAACGGTACTGGACGGCAGGCAGGCTCAGGGTCAGGGTAGGCAGGGGTCAATAATCCATAGGTGGGCAAAGGCACAGGTCGTCAGGCAGGCACAGAGGCAGGACAGGCAAAGGCCAAAACCAGGAGGGCGAGAAAAAGAGAGACTGGGAAAAGCAGGAGCTGAAGCAAAATATCTGGTTGACAAACAAGACGAACTGGCAACAGACAAACAGAAAACACAGGTATAAAACCACAGGGGATAATGGAGAAGATGGGCGACACCTAAAGGGGGGTGGAGACAATCACAAAGACAGGTGAAACACATCAGGGTGTGACAGTTGAGGAGATCTAACTTGATTAAATGGCTAATTATTCCTAAAGAGTTGTTATTTTTTGTGTGAAATGTTATTTTAGAAGTGCATTGAAGATAATTGATTCAACTAAATGAAATGGAAATTACATTTAGTATTTTGCTGTTTAAATCAGAGAAAACAACACACCAGAAAAGGAAAACAACATTACGGGGTGATTGGGTCAGAATACAGTGTTGTTGTTCTGTCTGACAAATAGTATTTGTACCCATGATCTAACTGAGACAAAGTCTCCCTCAACTTGAAGAAGTATGGTTCCTAATTCAGTTCAGATGGACATTTCTAAACGTCTATGGAATGTTCATATGTAATGCCACTATTCATTTGAATGCATGTGCTAAAGTGCATACCCCATAAGGCCCTACAAAGGCAAAAAGCAGTAACTACGTAATTTATTTTACTGCTAAATCTGACTTATTTTTCTGTCTATACAGTACTTTCTGATACACCATTATATATTCGGATCAAATGGCTTGTTCCTGTGTCAGGAAACGAGTACCACATTAATCAGATAATATACTTGGCCGTTGAAACAGATCAAATTCATAGATACGTTTTGCCTTTGTAGGGCAGCATCAACTTATGCTATTTCATCAACTTCCCTACTGTCAAATTTCCTACACACTGACTAGCTGACGTGGTGTGCCGTCATGTCTCCTGAGGTTGTGGAATATGGTCCAAACTGAGCACTGACATCACCTAAACCAGTTAGTCTGCACATTTATCATATTTCCATTGAAAAATAGCCTTTGAGTGACCAAAACATCACTCATAACATGTTTCCCCATTAAAATGCTAGGTTGAGTAAATGTTCCCTTTCTTTCATCTCTAACCATCAGTAAGGTTGAAGGACAGGCAGGTGGGCACAGAAACATCCAATCCTGTCATACATTACATCAGGCTTTCACAACTGATTTGTTTATCCAACCATTTGTTCAATTCTGTGCTCACATGCGCACATGTGTGTGTGTGTGTGTGTGTGTGTGTGTGTGTGTGTGTGTGTGTGTGTGTGTGTTTGCAGAGAGAAGCTGGAGAGGGGAGTGTCTGTCAGTAAATCAGGGATAAATAGAGAGGCAGAGCTCAGAGTTTGTCAGAAGGCTTACCTGACAGGGTCACACACAGGACCAAGCAGGAGCAGAACCTCAGCATTTTTACATTTTATTACAAATGGAGAAACATGAAGATGTTCAATACTGTTTTCAAGACGGAAACTCTTCTTGCAGAAAGGCTTTGCTATCGACATCTATCTATATAACACTGTACATCTTCTTCTCATTGATTTCAGCAGTTACAGTATTTTTGAATGTACTGGTGATCATCTCCATCTCTCACTTCAAGCAGCTCCACACTACAACCAACCTGCTCATCCTCTCTCTGGCTGCGTCAGATCTCCTGGTGGGATTGATTGTGATACCAGTAATGACTGTAGCAATAATGGAATCATGCTGGGGTTTTGGGGAATATTTCTGTGTGTTTCATGGCTACATTGCTTCTTTATGTACATCTTTATCTCTGGGCAATTTGGTCTTGATATCTATTGACCGCTATGTTGCTGTGTGTGATCCCTTATTGTACCACTCTAAAATAACAACAACAAGAATCACGTGTTGTATATCCATCACCTGGTGTTGTTGTATCATATACCGTGCTGCTAATATACAGTTTTTTGTAAGAATACAGGTACCAAGTAGGTGTTTGAAAGAATGTAATACTGTTGAAGGGTCATCCTGGGTTAATTTCACTGACATTGTAATTACAATGGTTGTCCCGTGCTCGGTTATTATTACACTTTATATGAAAATCTTTGTGGTGGCCAGATCACAGGCCAGAAAGGTATTTTCAAAAGAGGCTGCCAGCGTGTCTGGTGTTAAAACTGTAGAGGCAAATAAGTCTGAGAGAAAAGCAGCAAAAACTCTAGCTATTGTTGTTTTCAACTATCTAATTTGTTGGATTCCATCTCTATTTATTTTCGTATTTTCTTCTATTTTAAGTGCTAATTATATTTCATATTTCATCCATTTTATGGGACTTGTTAATTCCTTAATTAATCCAATAATTTATGCTATCCTTTATCCATGGTTCAAAGTGACAGCAAAACTTATTTTATCTCTGAATTTAAGGCGTTCATAGTTCATGTTTTTTATTCCCTAGTTTGACAAACATAAGTTTTATATAGTTTTGTTATACAATTGTTGCAAGTATTTCTTTCATGTAACAATACACTGACATGACTTAGTGTTGACTCAGTGTTTTCATCATCGGTACATGTGGTGTTGATACAGAATGATTTGGCAGGATTTGATTGGGATGGTGTTGATACAGAATGATTTGGCTGGATTGGATTGGGATGACTTCGAGAAGGCATAAGAAGGAAAAAAGCTTGTTTAATAAAATACATTGTAGTCATTTTGGGTTGTATATTCCAAATACCAAAGTGTGTGTGGTTGTTCCGTGTTATTTAATGATAAATAGTTTGTAAGTATTCTAATAGTACATTTTGAGAACGTCATGAGTCTTTCTATATGTTGTTCAACATCTCCCTCTAGTGGCTCAATTGGGACACAACGCCTTCATCAAGTGAAGTAAAATGTAAATGTACAATATGCATGATGTAAGGTAACATCCAAGTCTATCTCAATGGTGTATTGTGGAAGTAGTTGATGGTCAAATTATAATTATATTCAAATATGGGTAACACTTTATAATAGCATTCAGTAATAAAACATGTGTAAGGAATGTACAGTTTGCTCACCATTTATTAATCATTACTCCCAAACTTGTTAAATGTTACTCAGGTATGTATTCTATTCTCAAATGTGTAAAATACTAGTATATGCATTAATGATTATGCACAACAGTGCTGGAAATCACAGTAGACACTTCAAACTCAACATACTGGTTGTGAACAGTACCACTTCTCTCACTACATCACTGCTGCCAGGTCAGGGGTCACACCAGAGCAACTCTCTCAGATGCTGTGGAGTCTGAATTAATATAGATATTGGATAACACTATAATAATAAATAATGTATAATGTTTATTCTGACTCCACATCATTAATGTCTCAATAATCTCACATTTGTTTTAGTAAGCTAGTTATTCACACATTGATAAACAACTTTTATGGTATGTAAAAATATGTTATAAGATCATTCAAAAGATGTTTAATTAACGAACGTATAAACCATTAACTGATCATTAGTAAAGTAGTTTTGCAGTCCCTAATCTAAAGGGAGGAATATTCACACTTTCTTAACTTATAAACAATTTACTAATCATTAGTAAAGTCATTTTGCAGAATCTACTATTCACACTTTCTAATACTTTATAAATGTTTTGAACAGTGACCAGTTTAATTTATCACATAAAGATGGACATGCAATACTACCTGATTCTACTTAAGATCTCAAAATAATCTAGAACAAACGATAAGCACACAACACAGAGGATGTTAACTCATTAAACATCTTATGACAAATTACAAATTCTTATTTTCAATGACGGCCTGGGAACAGTGGCCTGTTCTGCCTGTTCAGGGGCAGAACGACAGATTTGTACCTTGTCAGCTCGGGGGTTTGAACTCGCAAACTTCCGGTTACTAGTCCAACACTCTAACCACTAGGCTACCCTGCCTCCCCAGGGTAGCCTAGTCTTCTGAATCATTATTACAGACTATAAAAGTTGTTAATAAATGTGTGAATAACCAGCTTACTAAAACAAATGTGGGAGTAATGATACATGAATGATGAATAAACTATTTACTTAGCAAGTGTTATTGCAAAATGTTACCAATCTCTATATTCATTCAGACTCCTCAACATCTGAGAGAGCTGCTCTTGAGTGACCCCTGACCTGGCAGCAGTGATGTAGTGAGAGTAGTGGTAGTGAGAGTAGTTGTTGTGTTCATAACCAGTATGATGATGTTCAAGTGTCTTCTGCGGTCTCCTGCGCTGTTGTGTTGAATCATTAATGGATATAGTAGTATTTACACATTTGAGAATACCTAGTTTATTAACATTTAATTAAAGGTGGAGTAATGATTAATACATGGTGAGCAAACTGTAAATGACTCACAAATGGTTTATTACTGAATTTATAAAGTGTTACCCATAATTGGATTACATTTGACCCTTAACTACACCATTATACCATTGAGATAGACTTGTACGTTATCTGATATCATGCAGCATTGTACATTTCAACTGTACTACACTTGATAAAGACGTCTTGCCTCAATTGAGCCCCTAGAGAGAGATGTTAAACAACATATAGCGTGAGTCATGACGTCCTCAGAATGTAATATTAGAACACTAGATACTATTTATCATGAAGTAACATGGGACAACCACAGACTTAGGTATTTGGAGTACACAATGCACAATGACTAGAATGTCTTTTATAAAACAAGCTAATGCCTTCTCCAAGTCATTCCATTCCAATCCAGCCAAATCATTCACTATCAACACCACATGTATCTATGATAACAACACTGAGATAAGTAATGTCAGTGTATTGTGAGAATACCTAGCTGAGTAACATTTCACAAATGTGGGCTTAATGGTGAACAAACTGGAAATTCCTTACAAATGGTTTATTACTGAATGTTATTATAAAGTGTTACCCATAATTGCATATTCTTACATTTAACCATCAACTACTTACACAATACACAGTTTAGTTAGATCTGGACGTTATCTGATATCATGCAGTATTGTACATTTGAACTTTACTACACTTGATGAAGACGTTGTGTCACAATTGAGCCACTAGAGGGAGATGTTAAACAACATATAGAATGACTCATGACGTCCTCAGAATGTTCTATTAGACTACTTACTATTTATCATCAAATAACACTTAACATGCACAGAAGTATGCGTTCTCCAATTCAAGTGTTTTCCTTTTCCGTTGTGTTGTTTTCTCTGATTTAAACCAAAAAGACTAAGACATGTCATTTCCATTTCATTTAGTTGAATCAATCACCTCGAAAGCACTTATAAAATAATTTCCCACACAACAATGACAACTCGTTCAGAATAAATCATGATTAGCAATTTAATCAAGTTAGCCCTCCTCAACAGCTTCAGCTGTAGCCCCCAGACCCTCGGCACAAGGACCATCTATAATACAAGTCTAACTACTGTATTGTAACAGTAAACATACCTTGCACAAAATCCTGTGATTGTGTGAATGTCACATTTGTGTCATTTTTTATTCATGACTTAATTTGGTAACACTTTATAATAATGTTCAGTAATAAGCCACTTGTCTACAGTCATTTACAGTTTGTTCCTCATTTACTAATCATTAGGTCCCATATTTGTTAAAAGTAAGTAAGCTATGTATTCTCACATGTATAAACAACTTTTAAATTATATTTTAATGATTAATTCATTTACTGATCAAGTACTTTTGCAGTCACTAATCTAAAGTGAGAGCTATTTGTATCTTTGGAACTATTAATCAATGTTTTGGGTGACCTGTGTAATTTCTCACAATAAGTAGACATTTAAGGTGTCAAAATGGACTAGAACATATCAATAGCTGTAATGTATTTGCTTGGAGTCAGGAAGCAGGTGCAGAAGGTAAGTTTAAGGATGAGAAAACAGATAAACAAACAGATAAACAAAACAGGAGAAGAGTACTGAACAAAACCAATACTGCCTGATGACTGAGGCTACATGAAGGGAGAGTAATCAGGGTGGTGATGATGTCTAAGTGTGCACAATGATGGTTTCCAGGTGTGTATAATGATGGCTGCTAGGACCGGTGGTTAGCAGACTGACGACGTCGAGCTCTGGAGGGATGGAGCAGGAGTAGGCGTGACAGTACCACCCCCCCGATGTGCGACTCCAGCCCCAGGATGACTATGGCCAGGAGGACGTACCCGTACCCAAAGAGCACTCCTCAGGACCGTACCCATCCCAGAGAGCTGCTCTTGCGTGACCCCTGACCTGGCAGCAGTGACGTAGTGAGAGTAGAGGAAGTGTTCATGCCCAGTGTGTTGATGTTGAAGTGTCTGCTGTTTCTCCTGCACTGTTATGTTGAATAATTGATGTATATACTGTAGTAGTTATTTATAAATGTGTGAAAGCCTAGCTGAGTAACATTTCGCAAATGTGGCCTTAATATTAAATGGTGAGCAAACTGGAAATGCCTTACAAATGGTTTAATACTGAATGTTATTATAAAGTGTTACCCATAATTGTATATTCTTATATTTTACCATCAACTACTTACACAAAACAGCAGTTATTTAGACCTGGACGTTATCTGATATCATGCATATTGTACATTTAAACTTTACTACACTTGATGAAGACGTTGTGTCACAATTGAGCCACTAGAGGGAGATGCTAAACAACATATAGAACAACTGATGACGTCCTCAAAATGTACTAATAGAATACTGAAATACTATTTATCATTAACATGGAACAACCACAGCCTTAGGTATTTGGAGTACACAATCCACAATGACTAGAATATCTTTACTAAAACAAGCTTATTCCTTCTTATGCCTTCTCCAAGTCATTCCATTCCAATCCAGACAAATCATTCAGTATCAACACCACTTGTATCTATGATGACAACACTGAGATAAGTAATGTCAGTGTATTGCTATCTGAAATAAATATGAAATAAATAATTACAACAATTGTAGAACAAAACTATATCAAACCTATGTTTGCCAACCTAGGGAATAAAATTTTAAGAACTATGAAGGTCTTTTCTTCAAAGTTAAGATTAGTTAAGTGAATACAAGTTTAGCTGTGACTTTGAACCATGGAATTTAACAAGTGGCAGAAAAATGATGAAATATGATAAGAAAAAGTCTTTTTTTTTTTTTTTAAGTAAATAAATAGAGATGGAATCGAACAAATGAAATAGTTGACAACAACAATAGAAAGAGTTTTTGCTGCTTTTCTCTCAGACGTATTTGCCTGTACAGTTTTAACACCAGACACACTGGCAGCCTCTTTTGAAAACACCTTTCTGGCCTGTGATTTGGCCACCACAAAGATGTTCATATAAAGTGTTAAAATAATAGAGTTCAGAACAACTATTGTAATTGCAATGTCAATTATATTAACCCATGTTATTCCTTCAAAAATAAAACACCTACTTGGTACCTGCACATTTATAAAGTTTTTTATAACAACAGCATCATATATGATACAACAACACCAGGTGATGGATATAGAACACATCATTCTTGTTATTGTTATTTTAGAGTGGTACAATAAGGGATCACACACAGCAACATAGCGGTCAATAGATATCAAGACCAAATTACCGAGAGATAAAGAAGTACATAAAGAAGCAATGTAGCCATGAAACACACAGAAATATTCCCCAAAACCCCAGCATGATTCCATTATTGCTACAGTCATTACTGGTATCACAATCAATCCCACCAGGAGATCTGACACAGCCAGAGAGAGGATGAGCAGGTTGGTTGTAGTGTGGAGCTGCTTGAAGTGAGAGATGGAGATGATCACCAGTAGGTTCAACAATACTGTAACTGCTGAAATCAATGAGAAG